>NW_025813526.1:9569322-9642387 GCF_021976095.1 Xenia sp. Carnegie-2017
AGTAGTTAACTAATATATATATATATATATCATTGCAGGCTCAAGTATTTTTATTATAAAATGTATTATGTCTAAAAATAGTCATAATACATCTTATAATAAAAAAAACCGGGGGGATCGTTTTTGAGGCAGTCAGCGGTAGTAAACATAAAATAGAGAAGGGTGAGCCTGTGATAATATACATATATATATTAGAATAGTGGATAAGAGTAATATAAAATACATAAACAAGAAGATTTTATAAAAAAAAGATATATATTTCAAAAACAATATAAAATAATTACATTGATGAATGTCCAAAGTCCAATTTTTTAAAAATGATTAATATGGAAAGTCCAAAGTCCAATTTAGTGATAATACAAATTGTCACGCTTCAATGCTTCATCCACATTAAAGAAACGATAAAAGGAATCAATCTTTTCACCAAATTCTTCATCCCAAAACCAGTTAACCCAATCTTCTATTTGTAAACAAAGACATGGATAAAAACTTGACCCAACTTGTATGTTACACATTCTAAATTTTGCCAAAACCCAATTTACTGATGGTATAAATTGTTTCGTTTCAATATATCATCGACAAGAAAGAATCGCAAATATGACTCAGTCTTTTCACCAACTTTGTCGTCCCAAAACCAATTAATCCAATCTTCTATTTGTACACAAACGCATGTAAAAGAATTTGTAGAAGATGGTATGTCACACATTGTACACACACACATTGTAAATGAGGGTTTCTTTTATTGCTTTGAGTTATTTCTTAAAAAACGACTTCAAACGATTGCAAACACCAACATATTTATATTCTTTTTGCCTTATCCATAAATAAAAAGAATAGGGAACATATTCAACTTCACCTCTATTTGATTTATATGGAAATTGAAAAAGCTTATCATCTCCTTCATAATAAAGTTGATTCTGTTGAATTCTTTATTGTCGATTATTCAACCAATGAACAATATTTCCTCTCCAAAGAAATTCATTTGCATTATGGCTGTAAATACATTTTCCATCAGGATATTTCTTAGTGTGTTTTTCAACATAGTTAATACAGTTCAGGGTTTAGTATTTTCTCTTGTATTTCTTGATGCATTTACCAGTTTCTTTGACATCATGAAAATAATACCATGAAAGCAAGCCTCACAATGATGATTAGTAAAATCATTGTAATGCTTCCTTTATGGGTTTTATATTTTTTTTTTTATAAGTACAAACATTTTACCCAAATAATTTTATTTTCAATTAATAAAATCTTTTGTTTGTCTTTTTTTCTTATTTTATATCTTTTTCTACTTTTTCATACATTTCTTTTATATTAAACTCAAATTCTATTCTTAGATGATTTATGAATTCATCAGTTTTCTCTGTAAGTCTTTCTTCAATTTTTTTTATTTCTCCATTTATTACTGGTATTATTTTGTTAAATTCAGAAAAAACTTTTGAATTTACAGAAGATTCAATTTCACAATAGATACATTTTGTACATGTTGATTGCTTACATATTTTTAGAGGAGAAATACGGTGTGAATTAAAATTATTAAATTCACGAAATGTTGGTGGTTTTCCATATGAAATATTTCCAAATCCACCATCTTTCTTTATCCAATACCAATGTGGTTATCTACTCTACATTGATATTAAGGATTTATATATTACACTTTTTTTAGTAAATAAATAAAAAAACATATTTCTTATTTATATAAAAAAATTCGAATTTCTCAATTTTTCATCATATTTCTTTTTATTTTTAAAAATTCGAATTTCTTACCCTTTTTATCACTCTTTTAATGTAAAATCTTCAATAAAAGATTTATTTTCATTTGAATGTTTTGCTGTCTAATTGATAATGGCAAAATCTTCAAATCATAGCATTACTTTTATATTTGAGCGCGATGAAGATTTTGATGAAGAAAAGATTTAAGTCAAATTATTATGAAATCAGAATATATATCTAAATTCATTGATGGTCGTGGAATGATTATTTTTAATAAAGAAATTGAAGATGGAAGAAAATTTAATTTCAAATTATATGATGAAGGGATGATAATCAGCGAAAACGATAGTATTGACATATTTATAGAAAAATTGGAAGACTACTTTTATTATCATGATGAAAAAGAATTTTATAAGCACATTACACAATTGGATTTAATTAAAGTGTTTTATAAAAATATTATTGAAAAAATTGTAATAGTAACTATATGATAAATATATAAGATGGTAAAAGTAGCGGATATTGCATAATATAATTTCTTACTGGTAAAATGACTGTTTTGTACAGAATTATTGTATTAATTGCTGAAATTTTGGAAAAATGGTTGCGGTCTTCAAATGCAAATTTAATATGGATAAAGTATTATATATAATCCCGCAATCATCATGCGACAACCAGGTCGCTTCAGTTTACCAGATGATGTAGAAAATATATTTAAGAAGACGAAGTTTGATTGACATTTGAGTGTTAGATGTTTAGTATCATTTCTTGCTGGTGATAATGGCGGATTGGAGAAGCAGAGCTATAGTATTTTTCTTAATTCCTGATGATGATGCTGATGTTGATATTTCGAATAAAGTGTTTCTATCTTCAGATGTTATTTTGAGTTGGAAAAAGCAGTGCAGGGTTTTTGATGTTATTGATGAATGTCAAGAATATAATTTAATAATGAATTTTGATGCAACTGAAAAGAAATATATCTTTGAACAAAAATCACTTATTGAAGCATTTATTAAAGTATTAAAAAATATTTGGATGAAAATGATGATAATCATCAACATTTTGAACAAATGAAAGTATTATGAACAGTAATGTTGAAAAAATATTTTCCTATGTAGCTGAATAGGTGAAGATGTGTGTATATATATAATTTACCCTCCATGTAAAAACAGATTGATGAAAAAATGTCTCGGATACAGAAGTATCAATGTATGTTTACAAATTGTATACACTCTAAAAAAAATTGTTCTTTTTATTTTAAATGTTGTGAAAGATTTTATCCATGTCATCATTGTCATAATAAAGATCATTTTGCAATAAAAAGTCAATCAAAAGATATTTCCTGGATAATGTGTAATTATTGTGGGTTTGAGCAAGGAATTCATCAATATTGTTTCAAGTGTAAGAAAAGTTGGCTGATTATTTTTGTGACAAATGTAAGGTTTACGATGATTATTCGAAAGATCCTTATCATTGTGTAAAATGTGGTGTTTGTAGAGTTAAATTACATAGATCATTTCATTGTGATGCTTGTGGATCGTGTTTCGAAAAGGAAAAGGAAAAATCAATATCATATATGCAAAACGAACATGTTCAATGTATGATATGTTTGGAAGATACATTAACTGGAATCGGAATGTTAAAATGTGGTCACAAGATACATTTTGATTGTTTGACACAATTATTATTACAAGGATTTTCTAACTGTCCGATATGTAGAACTGATTTATTAACACCAACAACCATTCCATCAATTAAGCGAGCATCTTTAAGAACCGTGTCTGGTACAACCTGATACTAACCTCAATAAAATACAAAAAACATGAATTTTTTATTATATGAAGTATTATATAAAGTATTAGATGAAGTATTTACAATTTGATGTATATAAAAGAATTTTAAGACATTTTTCTAAAAAAATACTCCATTGTGTTGTTTAAATTAATTTCTTGGTTGAGTTCTTTTAATTGATCAAGTAATTTTTTTTTCTTCTCTCAAACAGATCAATTAAAAAATTGGTTTCTTCCTCATTTTTACATATTATATTTCCTTTTATAAGTGAATAAAATTGTCTATTAACATAATTTTGTCCATTGTTGAAAGACAACATATTACAAGAGTATTCAGGATTTTTTCCGATTTCGTTGTTGTATTCTTCAAGTTTTTTTTTTTTGGTCGGACGTCCTCTCTTTTTTTTTATACTTTCAGTAGCATCCATTAATTGTCTTTTTTTTCCTACCCATTCATTAAGATTATGAGGAGGACTTGTAAATACTAGATTGGGATGAGCAAATACTTGATCTTGATTCATTTGTTCAGGAGGAGGAGATGTATTTCCTTGATTTTGAATCACAGTATTATTATTGGGAGGAGTTGTAAATCCTTGATCTTGATTAAATTCAATGTCTCCTAGTTCTCTTAAAAAAGTGCGCGGTGTGGGGACATTGTAATTTAAGAAAGACTCCGTGTTTGGTGACATCATACTTGTACTTGTGATTGGAGACATGATATTCATAAGAGTTGTATTTTTTTTAGTAGGAGAATCTTTTGTTGAATATACATTATTAATTATGGGTAAAGGAGATGATTTTTGAATATTATCGTTATAAGTATTCAAAGGACTTTTACCATCACTCTTTTCTGCTGTATCTTCATCCATGGGTTGTGGAGAATTTGGTGATGATGATATACGATTTTGATTTTCGATGCCACTTGTCTCAGAATTTGTCTCGTTATTTTTCTCAGTATTTATCCAATTCGGTATGGGTGTATGTAGAGAGAGATATTCATTATTCTCTTGAAATTGATTTTCTTCTTGAAATTGATTTTCTTCTTGAAATTGATTTTCTTTTGCTTTTAAATTTTTTTCTTTTTTATTTCTTTTTATAAACAAATCGAAACGATTTTTGTTTCTTTTATCTTTCAAATAAAGTAAAAAATCTTCATATGACACGTTTGATCCCATTATTTATAATGAAGAAATTTTTAACGAGCAAGCTCTTATATACTACTGGAATTTGATATAAAAAAATGTATTTCCTTTCATTTAATCTATTTATGGTATGATTACCCTTGGATGAACTTGCTACATAGCCTTGGTTGTACTTGGTGCAATCTAATACCATTTTTTGTTTAAATTTAGAAATATAACCTTGACTTTACAAGAGTATTGACATTACTAATTGAGATGCTTTGCATTTTTTTACGTCAATGAAGAATTACTACATTTTTTTATTACTATATATGGTTATAACATGCACGATAACCTTGAACGCTTCATATTTCCATTGCATGAGTTTTTTTGGTTTTTTTAATATTGGTGCGGTATATAAAAGACCTGTTATTTGAAATTGTATGCATTGAAGAACGTGTCATGTATTTGTTAAGTTTGTTTATAAAATGGAATCACAAGAATCAAGCGCAAATACATCACACATTTCAACTCCAAATTCATCTGAAGATGAAAGTCCTAACACATCGCATTGGCTCAAAAGAAAATTTTATTATATAGCTGATGATGATGATGTAAACATCGAACTTACCGAAAATTATAAAAAACTTAACGATTTTAGAAAACAAATACTTGACTTGCAGAGTGAATTAGAAGAAACAAGAGAGAAGCTAACGCAAAATGAAGCAAAATTAAGCGAGTTTTCAAAAGAAATTCAAGCTTTAAAAGATGAGTTGGAAAAAAAGAAAGAGCAAAATGAAGCGAAGCATATTGAATATTTAAAAGATGTTCAAGATTTGCAAGATGAATGCGATTGTTTAAACAATTCGTTAACTGATTATGAAAAAATAAAAGAAAATACTCAAGTAAAGTTAATATTAGCACAAGCTAAGTTGGATGAAGAACTTCAAAGTGATGAAATATAGTTCATATAACGATTTTAATATAACTCTTCAAATATTTTGTTTAGACGATTAACATGCAACTGTTTTTCATTGTCAGACATGTCAACATCTAAAAAAATAAAGTCTATATAATCTTTAGATTTTCTAATTACTTTTTCTTTTTTTCTTCTTTCTTCTTCTTCTATTTGTTTTTTATTTAGTTCGAAGATTTCTTCAAATTTTTTTGTTTCTTTTTCAATAAACTCTACCATCTCGTCGCAAACCTCTTTCCAAATATGACTGTATATTTTAATATATTTTATATTGCGTTGTTTCTTTTTTCTTCGCGTCTTTTGTATCGTAGAACTCTTTCTTTTTGACATTTTCCCATCTTTTCTTTGTTTCACCGTTTTTTCTCACTGTCTTTGCGATAAGTGTATGCTTGCAAGTGAAGTAAACGAAACAAAAGCTTGAATTTTATAGATCAATTTTTTGCGCAAATATAACCTTTTGACCCAATGAAACATACTGTTGTTGCGTTTACTTGTTTCACATATCTTAAAACTTGCGATTTTTGTAATAACATAAACCGCATCGAATATTCACTACATTAATGTGTTGAAAAAAAATTGCATTTAGATTTTCTAATAAAACTTATATTTTTGATTTTGTTGAAGCTAGCAGTATCAGATTCCATCATTACCCATAAGATAATTGCTTAATAGATGTGATGACAGCAAATGGATTTTATTTTAGTTATTATTAGTATTGTCAAATATAATATAATTCTGTTTTGAATTTATTTGTAAGAAATTGTTTCTTTACATATTAAAACTTGCGTTCTTTTATCACAACACAAATTGTATCGATTGTTGGTAGTTGAAGGTTAAAGAGTGTTTTGTAACTCGTGTATCATAATGGGTGTGACACCACATGGGTGTTGGTACAATAGAATAGATGATGAGATATATAAATGTGAAATTCGCATCGACACCCTCAAGGGATTTATAGAAGACATATTAAAGATGATGCATTCTGAATTAAAAGAACAAAATTACGATCAAGTTAAAGTACATCGATATTTTCAGGTGTGTAAAGATGAAATCAAAGCAATCAAAAAATTACAAAAAGAACGCGAAAATATGTTAAATGTGATAAAATTGTACAGAAAATGTTAGAATTTTACAAAATTTTAATACAAATCTCATATTTCGATTTTGTTGAAGATAATACTTTAATAAATGTGATGACAGCATTGGAAGATAATTTTTAATAAATGTGATGACAATCAATGGTCTTTGTTTGAGATATTATTTGTGTTCTGTTTTGAATTTAGGTGTGATTCTATGTATTAAACATGCGTTTTTTACTTTAAGATACATCGTTTTGTTTATTAAATACATTAAAACGGTGAAAATAATTTTTTACATCTTTGTTTAATGCAAAATGCATATTTTCGATTTTGTTGAAAATATGTACTAGATTGTACCAGTCACAGGTATTAAAGATAATTGCTTAATAGATGTGATGACAGCAAATGGATTTTGTTTGAGATATTATTAGTATTCTCTAGAGTTTGTGCAATTCTGTTTTGAATTTAGGTGTGATTTTATGTATTAAATCTTGCGATTTTTGTCATGGTACAATTCGCTTTGATTATTAAATACATTAAAGATATGAAAACAATTTTGTATCTTTCTTTATTACATAATGTTCATTTTGATTCTGTTGAAGTCAGTGCCAGATTGTACCAGTCACAGGTGTTTAATTGATATTTAATTGATATGATGACAGTAAATGGGTTTGTTTGTGTTCTCGAATGTTCAAGGGCAACTAGCAAACAAAGATACAGTGTATTGAGATGTAGATACGATCGTTCAAGGTGAAACGGAAACAAAGGGTATTTTGTTGTAACGAGTATTTAAGAACGTGTAAATATCACAATTGCATCGAAGTTTCTCAAGCTCTGTTGAAGTTATCTTGTTGGAAATCGGTTGAAATCTTGTTGGAAATCGTTGACCACTCGCTATTTGTTGAGACGAAACTTGTACTGGTAAGAATTTTGCCTTTATTTATTTACGCGGTAATTTTTTAATATCGCAATTGAATTAACGTTTCTCTAGTTACGTTAAAGTCTGTTTACCCCCCCCCCCTTAACAGTCCTTTAAGTCTGTTTTCTTCCAAATAATGGTAATAAAGCTAACAATTTAATACCATTTGCGTTTATTTACGAGATAGTTCTTAATAATGCAATTGTATTTTTTAGTTACGTTAAAATCTGTTTATTGGAAAGCGATATATTAAAACGAAAAAATTTATATCATCAGTAAATTGGAGTTTGGTAAAATTTAGAATGTGTAACATACCAACTAATTCAAGGTTTTATCCATGTCTTTGTTTACAAATGAAAGATTGGCTAGACTGGTTTTGGGACGATGAATATGGTGAAAAGTTTGAATGCTTTTTCTGATTTTTTATTGTGGATGATGTATTGAAACGAGACAATTTGTATCATCAGTAAATTGGGTTTTGAACATTCTATAGCTACGCTAAAGTGTGTTTATTGGAATAAAGTGTGTTTATTGGAATAAAGTGTGTTTATTGGAATAAAGTGTGTTTATTGGAATAAAGTGTGTTTAAGGAATTTATTGAAATAAAGGTAAGAATTTAAATATTATTTGCTTTTATTACGAAGTATGATATTATTTATGTAAAAAATTATAGATGATCACACGGTATAGAAAAAAATTAATGGGTCATTTGAAAGAGTATTTGAGTCATACTGATGAAATATCACACTGGATTTTTATTATAAATTGTTATTGTAAAGACGTATATCACCTACCCTTAGAATTTTTAATGTGGATGAAAAATCATTTTATTATAAAAGTTAGTCGATATGAAAAGAACTTTTATGATATTAAAGATCTTGATAAAGTTTTAAATATTTTTATGCGCATAATCCAAAGAATCAGGGTTTAAAAAAGAACAAGAGATTTTTATGTTAATTTTTTTTGCTAGGGAAAATTATGGGTTATTTCGAAAAAAAAAGAGTTATGAGCTTATTTAAAGAACTCTGCAAAAGTAAATTTCAGAACTGTCAAAAGTGCTATTATTGTGTAAGGTTCAAGTTAAGCTTAGCAAAATTAATACTGGACTATATTGAAGCTGATTTCTTTCATTTTATTCGTGGAAAGATACAAAGAAAGGATCATTTTCAAATTAAAGACAATTTTCTATTAAAAATTTTGAAAAAAGGATTGGATACTTTATTAAACCCAAACGGATTGTTGAATAAAATTTATGCGGGTTTAAAAAAAGACGAAAATAATGATACTGAAGAAGAAGACAATTATATGGAAGAAGAAGAATATGTCAATGATAAATTTGAATTTAATAAAAACAAAGGTCAGAAAAGAAAAATAATATCTGACAAAAAAGCTATGAAACGAGTTAAACTAAATTAATGATACTTTTTTTTTCCTTAGTAATTTTTTGGAAATTGTATAATGGAAAAACATTATATCAAAAGTCATGTGCTGTTATAGATCACAATGGATATATTTTTTCGTGTAGGACATTTTGGTGGACATACTTGTAATTTTATTATAATCAATATAAACCACGAGTTGATATTAACTCTAACTATACAATGTATATAAATGAATATGCTATTAAAAATCAATTGTTTCATTTTAAATGGTTTTCTTTTATAGTTTAACGATATGGATTTTTTGTCTATCCAAGTATTCACCATTTTATTAAACGAATATCCTGGTCATCCATTGTTATATCCGTTGTATTTTGTATGCAGTTGTTTATTAAAATTGAAAAGAACCCCGTCACTAATGAAAGTGCTTAAAATTAAACCAACTGTAGAAGATTTAAAATATTCTCTTTATTTTAAACCTTTTTCAAATGATGAAAATTTCAAAACCATCTACAAAAATGTAGATTTTATTGAATTTCTATATGGTACAGTAGGGATAATACGTTGTTGGGAGAATGAAAATACCGAACATCTTTATTTAATTTCGACTTATTGGCTACCCAAAGTTTATATGCAACATAAAAAAATATTATTATTTAATGAAAATTTTTGTTGCAGATATCATTATTTTAATGTAGATAAACAAACAAATAGAATTTTATATGATTATTTCAACATTTATTTGTATGATTCTCAGGTTGTAAAAAAAGATAGTTTTCATTTAGGTTTAGAGTGTAATACGTTATATAGATATTTTTTTGTATATGTTAGTGATGTAAAAATTTATATATCTTGTAAAAAATTTTTTAAAACAATTGAAAAAATTAAATTGAAAAATGTAAATAAAGATGTAATTTATAATTTTTTAATAGAAAACGAAATTTATACGGATTATGCACGACATATATTGTGTTGTAAATATTGTAATATATTGTTTCATGATTTTATAACTTTACTTGTTATAAAATGTAAACAATTAGAAAAACCTAATTTTACATTAACAACACGTAGTTATTTAACATTTGAACAATTGGGGATAATATTTGATAGAGATCCTAATTTTCATACGTCAACTTGTGATGATATTTTATTTATTTTAAAAAAAATGGAATTGATAGATATGAATTATTTTTGTCAAATTTAAAGTAAATATTTAATTAAATACAAATTTTCTATTTTTTCTATTTTCACCCATCATTGTCTTTAAATATCCACTTCCCTTCTGTTTTATTTTTTTTATTGATCCTCTTATACAATAATTTTCCTTTTCTTTTTCTTTTACACATTTTTGTTTCATCAGAAAGAAATTATTCCTTATTAATTTATTATTTAAACATTTTTTTAACAACTCCACCGGTTATAGCTGGAACAATACCCTTTAATGCCAATCCTGCTAGTCCACCAATAATTCCTCCTCTTTGTGCTTTTTTTATTTTCTTTTTTAATTCTTTTCGTTTTCTTTTATACATTTTTTATTTTTATTTTAAAAAGAATAAATAAGTAAAATAAATAGTAAGCAAATTCAATAGATATATGCATGGGTAGCAATATCTGTTTATTTATGCAGTAGTAGTACAATTGTTATAACATATATATAGATTTTTTTACAAAATCACATTTTGAATTTCTGAAATAATATTTTTTTTAGAATTTTTAAAAAAATGGGAAGACGTCAAAGAGGAGGGAGACGACAAAAAGGAGGATTTATTAAATTTTCTAAAATTCACAATACACTTAAATCTGGATTTAAAAAAGCATTAAGTAAAAAACATTTAGCGCTAAAATCTGCAAAAGCTGCCAGAGCTATAGCAAAATCAGGAATACTGGGTTCTAAAGCAAAAAAATTTGTAAATTCACCCTTAATGGATAAAGCATTTGAAATTGCAAATAATCAATTGGGTAAAGGTGCATATAGAGGTCAGATGTATGTAAGGGGTAAAAGAAGAAGAGGTCAAAAAGGAGGAATATTACCATTGTTAGCACCAATATTGGGGTCGATATTTTAGTTGAAATCAATTTGTGTACTTAATTAATTAATTAAAAACATTTATGTAAAATATATTTTTATTCAATAAAAAATATTATTTATTTACAAAATATTTTACTTTTTACTTTTTTTCCAATATTCTCTACCATAATTAGTAAATATTTCTTGGTGTGGTTTAATGTTTTTTGATGATTTTAAGAAATAATTAAATTTTTTTCCAAGTAAAAACGAGTTGTTTTTAAAGCGTGACCCTCGAGCATCATTTGCATATCTCGGTGCGCCATCAGTTGTTTCATTAGCATCAACACATTTTCCTTTATCGCAAATTGCATATTCTGCTAAACCATCACCATATTTTCTAATTACTTGACTTGAGGTAAGATGGCTTCCAGTATAATTTGCAATTTTTTTGTTTTTTGGAATTTTTTTTTTATATGCAAATAATCCTTTACCTCCGTTTGAAA
Organism: Xenia sp. Carnegie-2017; assembly: GCF_021976095.1. Taxonomy (NCBI): domain Eukaryota; kingdom Metazoa; phylum Cnidaria; class Anthozoa; order Malacalcyonacea; family Xeniidae; genus Xenia; species Xenia sp. Carnegie-2017. Next base: position 9,580,811 of record NW_025813526.1, read on the forward strand.
TGTTTGAAGTTTTAATTCTTAAATTAAATTTTTTTCCCAAGTGAATCCAACATAAATTGGTCATTGAAGTTTTTTTTCGACATCTTACATTTTTTAAGGTAATTCCATCACATTGTTGTACTTTTCGTATACTTTGTTTCATTTTTTAGTAAATTAATCTTATTCCAGCATAAAGTTCAATATTTGTTTCAATATATTCTATTAATTTCTCAATTTTAAAACATATATCAGAATGATTTGACTCGAGATTATATATTTCTTTTTTTAAAAAAAGAAAATTCTTTTTTAATGAATTGACATCATAATACCTTACAGAATTATCATCATTATCATCTGATTTCCAATCTTGAATTGATTGTTGAAATAAGAAAGGTGAGAATAAAATACATTTATCATTATCCAGTATTTGATAGGTACATTTAGTACTAGCTCTTTTATTATTTTTTATTTTTTCTTTTTCATTTTCATTTAAGAATAAATGAACTTCTATATAACATAGTGTTTCTCCAGCCATTTTATTAATTAATTTTAGCAATGGGTAATTCTATGTGTAAACCATCCAACGATACACCGCTTATAAAATTAAATCTAAACTGCATGTGTATAAAAGGTTCGAAAATGAAATTGATTATCATGATAATGTAGACGGTGAAGAAAAATAAAGGAAAAATAATAAAGAAAAAACCAAACCATGTCAAAACGGAAAAATGAAGAAATTGAAGATGAAAGAAGAAAAAAAATGAAAATTATTTCGAATGATGAAATAAAGAAAATAGTTAGTATATTTCATTCAAAATTGGTGAAAAAATTGAATACATCAAAAAATAAAAATTAATTGATTTACAATATAAAATACCATTTTACATTAAATGGTGAAGTTAAGGATCACATATATCAAATTTTATAAAAAAACAATTTCAACAGTTTACCAGATTTTTGAAACAATTTTCAAAAATATTACAATATTTGCTCAATATAGCAAAATTAACCGTAAATTCTGAGAATGATTTAATTAGATTTTTTCGAAAAAGCCCGTTAAAACCTTTTCAACATCCTTATTACCCTTAAAGGAATTTACTATACAGAGATTATTAGATACTTTTGAACATAATTTACAAAGTAATATTTCAGAATTTTTAAATAATGACTGGAAAACTAATGTATGTCTTATGATTGTCCACATCAATATAAAATGAGAAAATCTCATTTAGGAAAAAAGACCAATTCGGAAAAACAAAACAAAAACTTATTTATAATTTAAATCCTGATGATGATAGTAGGGGGTGGTAAAACAAATCGTCCAGTATTGAAACATCAAAGAGAAGTTAGAAATGGTATATTGCAAATTAAGTGTGACAAATTGCAAACTCAAGTTAAAATTGTTGTTTTGCTGTGGCTGTATTAGTTGGAAAATGTTTATTAATAATGATGAGAAACTAACAATTTTAAAAAATTTAAATAAAACAGTTGATGAAATAATTACTGTAGACGAAGTTAAATCATTTTATAAAGAAGCTAAATTATCAGAAGGAAGTGTCGCCATTAACCAATTAAATTTAGTTTACGAAAACTACTTAAAAAGATAATTTTCATTTGGTGATTTTTCTAAAGATAAATTAGATACAATAATTTATGACTCAAGAGTGAGTAATCATGATTCCTTTCACATTAGTGATAAAATTATTTTTTTATGGTTAAATGATTCCCACTATGACTTAATCTTAAATCCTAAACTTTTTTCTAATTTAAAATTGGATTTATTTTGCTTTAAATGCATGCATTATTTGAAATTTGACGAGTATGCGGATTCTCATATTTGTAAAATGAAGACACATGTTTAAAATGTTATTCAAACTGTAAAAGAAGCAAATTTTTCTATTCAATGCACCGAATGTAATATAATTTTCAAATCATCAGATTGTTTCCGGAAACATTTGTTTAATAAATTGTTTAAAAATAAGAATAGTATTAAAGTCACACCATGTCAAAAATTTTTTTTTTGTAATACATGTAATAAAATTGTTCCAAGATTTTTCTTTGTTAAAAAATAAGGTTGTTTTACATGATTGTCAAAAAACATATTGTGCTCATTGTAGAAAATATTTGGACAAACAACATAAATGTCATATCAAACCCTTAGAATTTAATAAGTATAAGTCTACACCAACGTTATTTTTCTTTGATTTTGAAACAAAACAGATGAAAATAATTTAATGATACCATTCTATTGTGTTGTTCAAAAGTATGTCGTAAATGTGAAAAATTCCATTTCATAAAAATTTTGAGTATTTTTTACCCGATATGGATTATATTACTGACTTATCAATTGACCCCGTTGACTGTTGTGGTTATCGTCAATTTGTCTTTGATTGTAATAATGATGATGTAACATCACGGTTAGCTCAGTTTATGTTAGAACAAAAATTCTGTTTGGATTGCACATAATGGTGGTAGATTTGATACAATATTTTTATTAAAATACTTATTGACAGAAAAAATTTAATTCCGGAAACTGTTATGAACGGTAAAATTTTATCTTAAAAATAAAAGAAATTAATCTGCAAATTATTGATAGTTATTCATTTTAAACATGAAATTAGCAGACTTTCCAAAATCACTTGAAATTGATAACATTGTAAAAGGATATCACCCATACAAATTTTTGATCTGACGTATAGGGAATATGATTGATAAAAATACTTTGATATTTCAGAAAATGATAAAACGATTTTAACACATGGTATGACAAACAATGTGAAAAGAATACGTATTTCGAGATGCAATTTATTATTATTGTAGTAATGATGTTAATATTCTAAGGCTTGGATGTATAAAATTTTCAAATTTGATCTACAACATTACAAATATTTTGCCTTTTTACGACACGACATGCATAACAATTGCTGGTTTAACATTAAAATTATTTAGAAGTAATTATTTACAAGATGATAAAATTGCACAAATTCCATCATTCGTGTACAGGGGTAATACCATGCAAAGTTTAATAGCATTATGTTGGTTGAGTGAAGTTAAATCAGAATTAGATGAAATGGGATACACTTTAGAATACAAACTATCCATTAATGGAGAAAGAAAAATTCTAGGTAGATTTGTTGATGGGTATTGTGAAGAAAACAATACTGTATATCAATTTCACGGATGTTTTTTCCACGGTTGTAATAAATGTTTTAATAACGATGATTATAATACTTTGAAAAAGAAAAATGTATTTTTAAGAATGCAAACAAAACAGTTTTCAAAACAATTAATTGAAAATAATTATAATGTAGTCGAAATGTGGGAATGTGAATATTTAAAAGATAAAAATATAAGTGAAATAAAAAGTAGGAAAGAGGAATTTTTTAATGTATTACCGTTGCATCCACGTGATGCATTATATGGTGGTAGAACATCACCTTCATGTTTATATTATGAAGTGAAGGAAAATGAAAAGGTTAAATATGTTGACTTTACGTCATTATATCCATTTGTTCAAAAAAAGTATGAATATCCTTTAAATCATCCCGAAATATATTTAGAGGAAGAATGTTTAAATATTGATGTCGGAAGTGTGTTTGGGTTAATTAAATGTTGTATATTACCCCCTACTACACTTTTATTTCCTGTTTTACCCTTACGCATTGATAATAAATTAATATTTACACTATGTTACACTTGTGCTATGGAAAAAAATCGAAAATGTAATCATAATGATGAGAAGAGAGCATTAAGGGGTACATGGACTAGTGTTGAAATAAATAAAGCTATTGAATGTGGTTATAGAATAATTAAAATATATGAAATTTATCATTATAAAAACAGGGGTAAAATTTTCGGAGGGTTTGTAGACAATTTTATGAAAATAAAACAAGAAAATAGTGGTATTCCTAAAGAATGTTATAATGAAACTGAGGATGAAACTGTTAATGAGGATGAAAAAACTGTTAATGAAGAAAAATTAAATGAATTTATATTAGATTATTATGAACACGAAGGAATTCAATTAGATAGAAGTAATATTAAGAAAAATATATGTATTCGTACCATTATGAAAATGATTTTAAATTCATTATGGGGAAAGTTTGCACAAAATGATAATGTAGTTACAGTATCATTTATCAATAACTTATATGATCTACTGTATTTAGCAAACAATCATACTAACGAATTAACTTCTTTAAATATCGTGTCTTCGGATATTTTAAGAACAACACATAAAAAAAATGAAACATGTTCGTCAATTTTACCCAATCGTAATGTTGTTATTGCTTCTTTTGTAACAAGTTATGCAAGATTAGAGCTTTTAAATGTATTACATAAGCTGCAAGACAAAGTTTTATATTATGATACCGATTCAATAATTTACATTAGTGTTGATGGAAATGATATTAAAACGGGTAATTACCTAGGTGACCTTACTAACGAATTAAAAAATGGTGAATATATTAAATCATTTTGTTCTACGGGACCAAAAAGTTATTCTTTTAAAACAGATAAAAATAATGAAATAGTGCATGCAAAAGGATTTTCTTTAAAGGGTGATGGGAAAAGAAAAATAACATTTGATTCGATAAATGAGTGTGTAAAGATAATGAAAAATAATTGAAGTAATTTATAAAGAAAAATATCACGTGATAACCAACAAAATGTATTTTTAAACGAAGAAGTGAAAAATTTTGCATTCACTTTTGATAAACGTATAGTATTAGATAATTTTTTTACAATTCCTTATGGTTAATTTTTAGATTGAAAATATGATATATAAACCAGTTGTACAATTTCAACATCCTTTTATGATGACTATTTGTGGACCATCACAATGTGGAAAAACACATTTTATAAAAGAATTGATAAAATTTAATGATGAAATCTTTGAACCCCCTTTTACAAAACTTTTATATTACTACTCGTCTAGTTATCAAGAAATGTTTGACGAAATAAAATTACACATACCCTCTGTAACCGACATAAAACAAAAATTAGGAAATCAAACATTAATAATACTGGACGATTTGATGATTAATGCAACGGATAATAAAGATAATACAAAAAAATTGGATGAAATTGCTACACGAGACTGTCATCGTGAGGATTTTTCTATCATATTTACATGTCAAAATTTAAATTACGGAAATACAAAATTAAGAACAGCTAGAACAAATAGTCAATACATTATTGTATTCAATAATGTAGGAGATAATAGAATTTAAAACATTATTGTTTAATAAGGGTTTATCAAAAAATTTCATGGAATGTTTAATAGACGATATGAATGAGAATGATCATGGTTATATTGTTTTCGACAATCATATAAAAAGTAAACATAATGTAAGAATTAGGAAAGATATTTTTCCCAATGAACTGACAACAATATATGATGTAAATATTTAATTTTATTTCTGAAATATATTTTTTATTAAATAAAGATAGTTCTTTTCGCTAAATGACTTGTATAAATAGAGAGTAAATTTTCAAATTTTGTATAATACTTCTAACGAAATCATCTTATTTAAAAAAAAAATGATTGTAACTTTTTTTGAGCATAATTACACTATACCCATTTTTCAATTTTGGTGTGAATTTGATGTGTTTGAAGATATAGTAAGTAATATAGGAAAAGAAAATGTAGAAGTCCCATTTGTCAATGAAAAGGACGAAGAGATATATATTGATGAAAACTTTGTCACGACAGTTTGGGGTACTTTCTTAAAATTCATTGATTCCTGAACGAGGTAAACATTTTGTTTAAATGTGATGAAAAGATTTGAATTGCTTTCTTAAATATTTATTTTTCTAAAGTTCTAAGCAAGCCTGATTTAAGAATTACCGAACTTCGTGTTTCATATAAAGATTTTGAAGAAGAAAAAAAAAAGTGATGGTTGTCATAGTATTTTACAAGAACGATTATGAAAAGTACGTTTTACATTGGATGAAGTTGTATTCTCGCTATTTATCAGAGTATTCATGATGCATCCCGATTTCAATGATTATACAATTGATGAACTTTATGTTATGAAAGAGTTTGTTGAAAAGTTTTGGGACTTATGTATTAGACATGGATATGTAACCAAAGATATTGATGTAATTCCTGATAAAATGACAACAACATAATTTTACTTTTAAATATATTTTATAACTACAACATATTTGAGTATTTTTCTTCTCATTTTACATTTTCTTGCATACACTTTTTAATTCTTGGAAAAACATTTTAGATAAACTTAACAATTTTTATCATTATCTAAAGTCGAATTATGATTAATTACATTTAAAATATTCATTTTAAACATTTTTGTAACAAAAAACAAACACCAAACCCACAAGTAGTTGTATTAATATTTTGACGTCTTTTATAAGAAAATATTTCAAAATTTAATTTTTATCAGTTGCAAATTTTTCCATCTTTTATTTTATAATGTTCTGGAGTTAATCCAAAACTATCAAAAAATATAAATTTTCCCATTTTCCACGCTGCTACCCAATGTTGACCTGGTTTATCACTAGTATCTGTATTCCATATCCATCCACCTTCTTTAAAATCTATTTTAGGGTAATAATCAGCTGGAAAAACACCTTTGAATTTTTTTAATAATTTTATTTTATTTCCCAAATTTATTAAATTATCAGTTGTTAAAAACTTTTCTAACATACATTTTATATCCATTTTTTTTATATATCAAATGTTTTATTTTCTCTCAATGTTTTTCGTCGAGAAAAAAAACTAGAAAAACGATGGGTGTAGAACTCCCTAAATTTAAAGACGGTTCAGGAGTTAATAATGGTGGTAAATGTGTAGATGATGATGTTGAAGCAGGAGATAGTAGTGATGGAGGAGTAGATAAAATAGGTATTTGTGAACTACGTCTTCTAGTATTGCTTGCATTAGAATTTATATACATCTCCTTAATTTTATTATTTTTAATATATGAAACTGGCATTCCTTTTCTTTTTAACTCAGGTAAAATAGATCTTAATTCATGTTCTTTGAGATTTAATGTTTTTCTATTAGATATTAAATCATTTACTAAATCAAAGTAGGTAAAATTAAATTTCTTCCCATTTATTTTTAAGTCTTTTTTGCTTATGCCCTGATTATTAAAAAATCTTGAAATTAAATTGTGATGTTGTGCTTTTGAACCCCTTGTTATTATTGGTGTTTTAAAGGGAGTACCCCCACCACCTATATTTAGAGTATCACCATCATCCATTATATCATCTGTATCTACAGCGTCCTCGTTTTCAGCTCGTCTTAAATCACTCGCTTTATTCAAAAAATTAGATAAATTTCCTTTTCTTTTACATTTTCTTTCTTTTTTCAATATATTATATGCTTTAATTACTTCATGTCTTTTTGTATTATTAGTTATCCCATTAATCAAATCATCTTCCTCGTAACTTCTCTTCAATTCTGCTAATAATTTATTTATTTGACTTGTGTCAACAAGACCAAATTTCTCAACACTATCATTTACCATTATTTTTAATTATGTTATAAGCATCTTCTAATAAGTACCCTGTTTGAACATCTTCATATAATAAATGTTTTATATCGTCACTATGTTTTTGTTTTAAACTTCTTAATAACATTTTCTTATGATATGGATTTATTTCTTCATGCAGAATTATTTTATCATTTAAAATATTTTTAAAAATAAAATCAAATTTTTAAATATATTCTTATTTTTAATTAATTTTATTCTATTTTCTACTCTAGAATTAATAAATAATTTCAAACTTGGAATAATGTTATTTTTTTCACTTTTTTTTTTTTTTGAAAATTCGACTAATTTGACAATTGCTTTTAAAACCTCTTCATTTAAAATATTTTCTTCATCATCATCATCTTCATCATCATTATCATCGTTATCATCATCAAATTCATATTCATCATCATCATCATCAGAATCAAATTTTTCTTCATCAAATTTATTTTTTTCTTTAATTAAATTCTCTTCGTCTTTAACAATTTTTTCCGCATTTTCTTTATTATCTTCATTTTCCATAACATATTTTCCCAATTCATTTACATTTTCTTTATCATCCATTATAAATAATTAGGATTTATTACTGGATCAACGTGTATAATTTGTTTTTTTAATGGAAAATCAATATCGATTACTTTTAAAGTTTTTCTTTTTAAATTTTTTTTCTTTCTCTTTAATTTATATAATTTTTTTGTTCTTCTCATGTTGAATACACAACAATAATAACAAAATTAAAATCGATATTCAAAATATATAGGGATTTTATATCCATAATTCATTTGATTTCTAAATTCTCCAAAAAATATCATCGTATGTGCTTCAGTTAATGCTTTTTTTAAATTAATATCAAATCCGAAATCCCCTGTATTCTGACCCGATAAAACTTCGGTGAAACTATCTTGATTAGGAGATAAATCAAACCCAACAATTCCACATTCAGACTTAAATCGTTCGTAATCAAAATTCATTTTTTCATTTTTTTTATTTAAAATTTTCTTTAAATTCCAATATACTTCTTTTCGACCGTAATACTCATGTGTTACTGCACGGTTAGTACGTGCACAACAATAACGGAAATTCAATAAATTATATAAGTGACAATTGAGTTGATGTGATCCATTAAATCTTGTTGTTTTTTGAAAAACTATAAAAACTCTTGATGGTAAACCCCCAGTTAATACATCATAACAGTTGATTGCTTGGGATCCAATAGGAAGAGTTTTTGTAACAACTCTCATATTATTTAGAAAATAATGACATTCTTTATTTTCTTGTATCAGTTTATTATTTATGGCTCTACTCAATTGTTCATTTGGTTTAAACATTCTAGTATTTATCTTAAAATCTTTAAGATGAATATCATAATTTTGGGGATTATCAGCAACTAACCCCATCAAATAATTTGTTTTATCTGCTCTTGCAAATTGAAATTTCAAATCACTAGCTGATGTAATCCATGTTTTTTTACCATAACAATTTATCAAAGTCATATCAAGTTGGTCTATAATTTTGCAAGTCTTATTATTTAAACTCGTGCATTTTTCCCATTTACATCAGCTCGATCATTATTATTCGTATTATCCGCAATTTTATCTACTATCCATTTTTCCCATCCAATATATCCAGATTTACAGCGCCTAAATCGCCACGTGATTCATATGGTGTTTATAAAATATTTTTTAAATATGAAATCCTAATATACTGATTAGTAATGTTATTTACTAAAACATCATTAATATATAACTTTATATTACACCACATGTTAGTTAGAGGCCTTGGTTAAACGCATATGTTTAAATCATTAAATATAGTACCACCAGCCATTAATTTTATTCTACAACTCATATCAAAGTCATCAGTTCTCATTAAACCATATTCGGATTTTGACATTATACATTCGAATTTTTTTGCGTAAGGTTCGTCAGGTTCGGGATTTAAATAAATAGGTCTAAATTCTAAAAATGTGTGATTTCGAGGAACTGGTTGAAATAAATTTAAATTACTGCTTACAACATGATCATTTTTATCAATTTCATTTTCACTAACGCTTGCCATTTTTTATTATTTTTGTTAGTTAGAACTTCACACTACCAACAAAAGATATAAAATGAAATGATAATTTTTTTAATAGCTTATAAATATATATATTTACAAGAAATTTAATTTATTTCTGCAAAAAATTCAATAAATCATCATCAATTCTCTTTCTTTTTCTCTTTGGAAAATCTTTTTTATTTTCCTTTTCTTTCTCTTTTACAGTATATTCTGATAATTGTTTTTTTAATAAATTATTAAGTGCGACATCAGTTAAACCCGTAGGTGGACAAATTCCTTTTTTTTTCAGTGATGGAACTAGATTTATATTTTATATAATTAAAATGTGGACTACAATATTTCATTCCATTACCCTCTAATACATTTCCATAATATTTATACAGATCATTTTTTCTTTCTTCATTCATTTTTTTCTTCAAATTTTAAGTCCAAAAATATATCTAGTTCTTCGTTGGTGATATAGTTATTATCTGAATCATCGTACTCCAATTCAAATAATATATATTTTGAAAATAGAATCGAAGGAGCTTTTTCATATTCCATTATTTGCATTGATTGCAAATTAAAATTAGCAACAGCATCTAATTTGGCTAATCCTCCATTTAAATATAAAAAAAATTTTTTATGCATTAATAAAAAAAATTTAATATTATTCGGTTCGTTATTAATATTTTTTATACTATCTGGTATACAATTTTTCACATTAGTTAATTCACCAAGATCTGGTATTTTTTGTACATTTTCACTTGTATTAGTAAAAAAATCATATGGAATAACTGAATAAATATTTAATTTAAATCCTCCTTTTTTGAAATTTTTTGGTTTTAAACTCTTTATTCGATATAAAATTTTATTATTTTTACTAATTCCTGATAAATTAAATGGATATAATATATCTATATCTGGCCAAAAAAAATTTCGAGATAAAGCATGATTATGATTAAGTATTTTAATAGGTCATAACTTAATTTCCATTTTTTCAATCAATTTGGCATTCCAACGTTATATTTCCAGAATCAAACGGTATATAGTTGCCTTGATGATCCAACACTTTTATAGTTAAATCTTTAATAAATGAAGAAATTAATTGTTTTTTTATAATTGGAGGGTTGTACACAAACAAGTCGTCTCCACTTTCATCTGCATAATGTAAAGGGACAATACATAACAATTCACTTCTTGAATCACCAACAATTTCACTATCAATTTTATCACAATATATAAACATTTTATTTAACCCAATTGTCTCATCAGGAAGATATGGACAATGAAATATTTTAATTTTTTTTTAAAATTTACGTTCGCTAGAATCAAATCCAGAATCAAATGTATATTTTATTTCTTCTTTATCCAACCCCAACATAAAACTTAATTTTTTTGAAAAAGTCAATTTAAATTCCAAGGTATTATTTCCTGTAGCATAATCAATATATTCTATTTTGTTCATTACGGGTTGTGTCCAAATATAATTCTTAAAATCATATTTTTACCATTTTGATATAAGATTCTTTTCCTGACCATAGTAACAAGTATATTCATTTGTTAAAATTATATTATTTTTTCCATTTTTATTATTAAAAAAAACATTAAAATCGTTTAAATAATCATTTAAAAGCGCTAAAATTTTTTTATTGTTATATATTCCAGATGGTATTTTAATTCTTGGTAAATTAAACTTCAAAATTGGATATAAACTTTTATCTATATTTTTAGTGGTATCATCCGTTTGAATAAAGTATTTTGAAAATTTTAATTCCAAATCACACCAGCATTCATCTTCATTAATATTTTTGCTGTTTTGGATAAAAACATTTAACACAGATATGTATTTTTTATTATTTATTGCATCAATTTGACCTGGTAATGTTGTGGTAAAATGATTAATATAGTTTTTCTCACCATTTTTATTATTAACATTACTAATTAATGTAATATTTTTCATTTTTAAACCTTTTTAATTCTTCACGATAAAACTTCCCTTTTCCTCACCGTTGTTATCACAAAGCTTATAAGTAACAGGATCCGTCAACAAAACTTTACTTATATAAAAAAACTCATTAACCCACTGTCTTAAACTTTCCTTTTCAAAAATATTATTTTTAATTCTTGAAATTTGCACTTTATCATTTTTTTTTAATATATTTAAATTTTTATCCCTTTTTTTGTTTAAAATATTAGACAGTCTTTTGATGTAATTTATTTTTTTCCACCTAAATAGACATCATATGGTGAAAGATTATCGGAAAGTAATCCACGATGAGGAGATTCGTTATATCTTTCACAATTAAATGTAAGTATTTTTATAATTAAAATTTTTTTTTTCTCGTTTGCAACAAGTCAATAGTTCTTCTAATCATCTGTTTTATTGTTCGTATAAATCTTTCAGCATGAGTAGCTTTAATTTCACGATTATAGGTATTATAAATTGTAAAATTATATTTTTTGATAATTCTTTTCGAATCCTTGAAATTCACTTCCCTCGTCCGATACTATTTTTTAGGAAATTCATTTTCTTTCAATAAAATATCTTCAAATTTTTCATAACATTTTTACTAGATTTATTTTGTAATAAACGAACAAATGCATATCTTGAATAAACATCGACTACACATAACAAATATCGCAAATTATCATTATATCTTGCCAAATCTTTCATTTCAGCTAAATCAATACTCCACAAATCATTTTTTTCCATATATTTATATTTAATCGATTATATTTTTCTTTTCTTTTGATACAAATTATATATATTTTGTTCATTATCTTCTAAATGTTCACCTTTTAATAATCTTGCGGCTTTTTTATAAAATCGTCATTAATTAAATTAGTCTTCTTCTTCGTTCTCTCATCGTCATCATTTACAATCGTTGGAAGAGGATGATAATCAAGCACTGAAAGAAAAATGTCATTATATATTCTTTCGATTTCATCATTTCCATATTTTTATAAATTTCTACAAAATCATATTTCTTTCCCATTTTTCCTCTAAAATTTCATTCATAATTTCACTATGATAAACAACGCAATCATATATTGAAATATCCAATTTATTAGAAAACTCTTTCAACATATAAATAGCTTCAATATCATTATCAATTTCAATGTCATTACCATTTTCAATATCATTTCCATTTTCATTCATTTTTCTTTTTTCTTGGTACAGTTTTCGTCTTTTCTTTTTACTTTTTTCTTTAACTTCCTTTACTTTGGTTGCTTTTTCTTCTTCACACTTTTAATAAATCACGACAAGATGCAACAAATTCTCGCAATTTTTGTGATATAGATTTTAAGTCGTCATCTTTTCTGAAATACACTTTGTAAAATTCATCCGACCAATCAATCATCGAAATATCATTTAGATCGCTTGGTTTGAAACATTCATCCCACTCATCATTATCATCATCAAGACAAATAGTTACACTTTCATCAACAGTACGAGATGATTTTTGTGTTTTTAAAATAAGTTTTCCTGATTCACGTTCCAAAATAACACGTTTTTCGTTAGATGAAAACAAAACTTCATACAAATCTTCACCTTCATCTTTATTAGCAATTTTATTCAACACGTTTGCTAATTTTTCACATGCTTGCAAATTCATTTGCAATTCGTCTTTACAACACAACCCATCATTGTATGGAGAGTAAACAGATTTTGAAAAAAAACATAACTTACTAAAACGATTAAAACTGCATACTTTATTTCCAAGGATTGCTTTTCCATTAGTATAACTTTGTAAAATCTCTAAAAGTTTTTTATAAATGGTAAACTCTTGAGCCATTTGTTTTATCTTTTCCTTAAAAACTTATATCGATGTGTTGTTTGAAAGTATATGAAATCAAATGATACAAAACATGAAAAAAAATAAAAATGAATATATATTTTTACAAAAATCAACAAATTTTTTTACAAAATTATCAACAAATGTTTTTCATTAATCCCATTCCATTTTGTTATATTAATATATGGTCCCTTAAAAATATAATTCTTTACCAATATTTTTTCTATATATTTTGTTCATTTATATAAATATTATTATAGTCTCTGAGATATGATTTATATTTTAAAATAAAATTATAAATTTTTTTGATCAGTAATTTTCAACTCGTTATTCTTTGATAAAAGTCAAATATATAATTTTAGAAAAAATTTTTTAAAAAATTTTTCGTCGAATTGAAACAAATAAATTCCATTAAAATAACAATGAATTAAATTATTCCCATTCATCATCACCACCAATACAGATAGTTCCTTCTTCTAACAAACACGTATTTTTCATAAGTTCCTGTATCTCCAGAATTTTCTTTTCTTGGTATTTTATCTTTTTCATAAATCCCTCTTCAATAATATAACAGTGATAACAAATATACCACGAAAAAATTAATGAAAAAAATAATAATGTCACAAGAAACGTTATAATCATTTCATCTACGAGGACTTCCATCAAATAAAATCTTTAATTCCTTGATGTTTTCTTCCAACATGGATATAATGAAGTAAAGTCAATATATTTAACCTTTTCATTTTCCTTCACTTCAGCCATTTTCTCCATTCTTATCTTATTGCTCTTTATATAAACACACAAACAAAAAAAATAATAAAAATAATAAAAAAGGTGAACAAAAAAAAATTAAAAATAACATCAACAGCATCATCATCATCATGATTATTTTCTATTTTCATTCAATAATTTTTCTTCTTCTATCAATTTCTAATATGTCACAAGAAATGTTATAATCATTTCATCTCACATTCATCAAATAAAATCTTTAATTTTTGATATTTTCTTCCAATATCTTTATCTTGCTATTAAAAATTCCACTTTCGTTGAATGTATTTCGTTCAATTTAAGAAGAATACAACCAGATATAAGTAAAAGACAAATGTAGGAATCATCCATTTCTTATTGTTCTTATTGCTCTTTATATAAACACCAAACATAAATTAAAATAATAAAATAATACATAATATTAACAAAAACAATTATAAATAGTATCACAATTATTATGATTATTTTTCATTTTCATTCAATATTTTTTTCTTTCTTCTTCTATCAATTTCTCTAACTCTATAATTTTATTTTCTTTTTCTTTTATGATAATATCTTGCTCTTTAATCTTGTGGTTAAGAGTTTCAATCTCTACATTCAATTTTTCAACATCTAATTTTAAAGCAGTCACTTCTTGAGATTTTTGTATGCCAAAAAATAAAATATAATCCCATAAAATTGTTGTTTATTCACATCCATCATTAATTGAATCGATAGTTATAAAATGTTTATAAGGAAAATTTTTCCAAATAAATTCATGATAAGAATGATCATATTCCAAAACATCGATTCTTGCTTTATATGCTAGATTTAAAGTTATTAATTCACCATTTTCTTTTTCTAATTTTTTTAATCTTGAGACTAATAAATGATTTTGTTCTTGAACTCTACCACATTTTTCTGCATCATGTTCATAGTTTTGAATATATCGCAATTTTTTTCTTAAAATTTTATTTTCATTTTGAATATCTTTACATAATTTTTTTAATGCAGCAAGCATAAAACTTTCGTTAACATCATCCATATCAAATAAAAAATTATAATAAATTTTCTTCTTAATACATTTATGAGTATATATATATGTATCAATCAACTATCAAGACATCGTCTTTTTCTTCAAGTTTTTTTAGCAATTTTTTATTTATATCAATTAATTCATTTTTTTTTTCACATAAAGATTTAATTACTATTTTCATTTCTTCAATAGTTAGAAATAATGTTTCTTGTCTTTCCACAAAATCTTTATTCTTTTCTTCAGCAATTCGAAGTCTTTCTTCTAAATCCTTTATCTTTTGTTCTGCGATATTTTTTTCCAACACGTAATTTGTGATTTGAACTTGATTACTATAATTTTCAAGCGATATTTCAGCTATAATTTTTTTATCTTTTTCTTTTCTCTAATAGCTTCAAAATATTCGTCAAAAAAGTATTGATTAGTCTCCCGAGATAAATCAAAAAATCTATTCATATACTGCACAAAACTCTCACCATTATCCATATTTAAAATAGTTTTATCTTCTCTAATAATTCCTTCACTGTATTTAAACCATGTCTTTTTTGTTTACAAATCCAAGCGTTCTCTTTATATATACCACTATCGTCTATAGATTGCATACATATTTTAAAATATTCATATTGTTCATCATTTTTATGGTAAATTCTATAAAAATATTCGTTGGTTAAAACACTGTCTACAAGTACAAAGTTCTCATCCATTTTTGTTCATGTCTTCATTTGTTCGTTGATCTTTGTACGTGGAATCAGAAAAACCAAAAGGTAGATAAATTTCATTTTTTTCGTTTTTCTTGAGTGTATTCACATACATTTGAGAATAACTTCCGATAATATTAGAGAATTTTAAATCCTCTCCATGCCATTTTTTTAAATCATTATATAAATCAGTTGAAACTAACAAATCGTTTAACAAATCAATATATCCATGAATTAATGAAAATAAAGTAACTTCATTTTCTAACACAACTTTTTTTAAAAAATTTTTTCTCTCTCTTTCTTCTTCCTCGTAAGCTTTATTTATTCTTTCCAAAGTTTCAGGAGGAATAGATGCCATTAATATCTTTATATACAATGTACAAACCAAACTTCATACAACGATACTATTGATATAATTGAATAGTTAATTTCACAACAAATGTTTATAACAACAACCAACCATGTAAATAAATACTTCGTTATCAACATTTTTCTTTAAAAACAAATCGTGCTCATTTTCTTCATATTTATTCAAACCGAAAACCACCTCTTTATTTTGTTTTTCATTATACCATGGTGTATTTCTTAAATCATTGTACAATTGTTCATTCTTCAAAATATGTCTAATAATTCGAATATAATCATGAATAGAAGAAACTAATTTCTCATTACAAACTAACATATCTTTTAAAAAGTCTTTCCTTTTTTTTTCAGGTATTTTTTCCCATTCAGAAAGATATGCTTGTGCTCGTTTTAAATTTTGTTCCATATTATATCAATAGAGTTAAGAGAAAACAGCAAAAAGAACACACTTATATATAAAATAAAATGGGTAAAATTTATGAATTTTTAACTGAATTTAATTGTAGTAAATGTATATATATCTATTTTTTACCAAATAATTATAAATATGTTAGTGAATTAACTTTTAATGAATTTATTATTAACCATATAAATCATATTGAATACGAAAAAAAAATAAATAAAAAAAAATTCAAAAAAGAATTTAAAAAGTGGAAAAAAGAAAAAAACACTTTATATTATTACAAAACCAAATAAAGGTGAAGTTGGTTTGGTCATACACCATTATCAAATGAAGATGCTATCAAGTATCATGCAGAATTTTGTTGTAAAGAAAATGAAGAATTAAAGAAAAAAGTTGAAGAAGAAATGAAATATATCGAAGAAGAAAAAGAAAAAAGGAAAAAAAATAAAAGAATTTGGAAG
The DNA here is from genome assembly GCF_021976095.1 of Xenia sp. Carnegie-2017. NCBI lineage: Eukaryota > Metazoa > Cnidaria > Anthozoa > Malacalcyonacea > Xeniidae > Xenia > Xenia sp. Carnegie-2017. Next base: position 9,597,834 of record NW_025813526.1, read on the forward strand.
AAAGAACTTAAAGAAATAAAAATGAAAAAATCCCTATTTAAAACCTCATGTAAATTTTTTTTAAAAAAAAAGAAAATATAGATAGTTTTGCTAATAGTATTGTATTAGTATTCATTACTAATAGACAGGTTATAAAAAACTTAAGTAAAAATGTCTATTGCTAGCATAAATGCAATATATAGAGATCTATTTTATAATTATTGCTTTTCTTGTAAAACGTGTCCAAAAAAAAAAAATTCATCATAATTTATACTCATTTCCAAGTCAATTACAACGTATTCATTTTCATGCTGACAATTGTTGCAGAGAAAACAAAGAAGAAAAAGAATATTTTGCAAAGAAACTAGAAATAGTTAATGAAAATATAAAGAAACTAAATTCTAATAGAGAAATAAGTAAAATAACTATACCCTATGATCACATCTTTAACCTCTACATCAAATTACATTATAAATATGGTTTTAATTGTTCATTTTGTCAAACTCATAATATTAAATTATTGTGTTATGGTCGTGCGCCATTATCAACTGAAGATTCTATCAAGCATCACGCAGAGTTTTTTTGTGAAGGAAACGAAAAATTAAAGAAAAAAATTGAAAAAAAAATTGAATTTATCGAAAAAGAAAAAGAAAGAAGGAAAAAAAATAAAAAAGCATACAAGAAAGAAATAGAAATAAAAAAAAACATGATAGTTTATTGTAACCCATTAAAATTGTAAACTTTATTCATTTTCATACTAACTTTTAGTGGAGAATAGCTGATTTATTATGGAAAAAATGGATGAAAATAAAAATAGTATTGCAAATGAAAGATATAGAAAATTATTTTACAAATATTGTTTTTATTGTAAAGAATGTCAAAGATATCAAATGGAGGCTTTATATAGTGGTTCATTAGCAAAAAATCCAACACAATGTGTTTTTCATCATTTGTATGTTTGCTGTAAAAAAAAGAAGAAATAAAAAAAATTGAGGAAGAAATTAGTTTTATTGAAGAAGAAAGGAAAGAAAAAACTTAAATGTCATATAAAACATACCATACAAGCAAAATCAATACAGAATACAGAAAATTGTTTTATAAATATTGTTATTATTGCAAAATATGTTTTGATTACGAAATTTATTTGAGTTTGAAAAATCTACCAACACCAACTGGAGCAGAAAGTATTGATTATCATGCAAACGTTTGCTGTAAAGACAAAAAGAATTAAAAAGAAATTGAAGAAGAAATTCAATCGATAAAAAAAGAAGAAAAAAAGAGGAAAATAAAAGATATATTAAGAAAGAACTTAAAGAAATAAAAAGAAAAACACATTATTCTATTTTTCTTTTTGTAAGAAATTTGAATTTTGAATGGAAAATAAAAGTGATAATTTTCTTGAAAATGAAAGATATAAAAAATTATTTTATAAATATTGTTTTTATTGTAAAAAATGTCAAAGATCTCAAAAGCTTTTAAAAAACGCATCATTACCAGTATACCCATCAGATTGTATTTTTTATCATACATATACTTGCTGTAAAGAAAAGAAAGAATTACAAAAAAAAATTGAAAAAGAAGTTAATTTCATTCATAAAGAAAGAAATTATACAAAGGTAAGATATGATATTAACAAAACTCAAATGAGAATATATTCATTTTTTAATCCAACTTTTGTTATGTTACAGAAAGAAAATACAAAAAAGAAAAAATGAATGAAGTTAAGGATATAAAAACAAGACTACAAGAAATATCTTTATTTATAAAAACAACAAACATGTTAGTGCAAAAAGAAATTAAAGAAATAAAAGAAATGATTACAAAAATTGAGGAAGGAAATGTTTTATTACATTTGAAATTACTTGATAAAATTAATGTGCTAGAAAAAAATAACAATGTTGATGAAAATAATAAAACTGAAAAATCAACATTTGTTACACCTACTGGATTGTTTGGAAAATCTACTGCCAAAAAATCATTTGATTTACTTAGTAAGGAGGAAAATCCATTAGCATTTGATGCATCTTTTCAATCAAGATTTGGTGGTGTACCCATGGGCTCATTTATTAAAAAAGAGGAAAAACCCACGTCATTTGGTGAATCTACTGGTTTATTTTAAAAAAACTTTTTTTAATATAACATTTTAAATTGTAAAAACATGTAATAAATTGTTTTTTCTTGATTAAAATTTTTTTGCAATTTTTTACATTTTTTTTCATTTTTTTACATTTTTAAATTTTTTTTTTTCAATTTTTTTCAACTTTTTTCAAATTTTTACAATAAATTTCATTTTTTTACAATTTTCTCTATATTTATACTTTTTTATATATCTACTTGTATCATAAATATTCAGTCGCTCAAAGACAGAAGATGTCTTTCAAACGTAGAATTAATTCAATTATTCAAGATCTGAAATTTTTTTGGAAATATGATGGTCAATACTTGTTTATGACAGGTCTTCTTCATATTGGATTTTTTTTTCTGTCTTCATAAAGCAACAACGTGTTTAGTTCAGACCACTAATATTGGTGATTGTGATTAAATTTATCTCCAATTTTTTTTGGTAAGCATATTTTAATATTTAATATTTATTAACATTATGACACTTACTTGTTTATCATCATTTTTTTTAGTCCTTTTATCGTTTGTCTAATGTGGATGAAGCATTGAAGGAAGAGAGTTTGTATCTTCAGTAAATTGGACTTTGGACTTTCCATTTTAATCATTTTTAAAAAATTGGACTTTGGACTTTCATCAATGTAATTATTTTCTATTGTATTTGAAATATATATCTTTTTTATAAAATCTTCTTGTTTATATATTTTATATTACTCTTATCCACTATTCTAATATATATATGTATATTATCACAGGCTCACCCTTCTCTATTTTTATGTTTACTACCGCTGACTGCCTCAAAAACGATCCCCCCGGTTTTTTTTATTATAAGATGTATTATGACTATTTTTAGACATAATACATTTTATAATAAAAATACTTGAGCCTGCGATGATATATATATATATATATTAGTTAACTACTCAACATTATCTAATATTTAAATGTTGGGTTTAATTTTATTCATTAAAACTATATTAAAAATGCAAATTGCAAGTTTATAATGTAACGTATTTAAATGACACAATACATAATTATTTGTCGTTATTAAAAGACATTTTATATTAGAAGTGAGTACAGCATATTTTAATGAAATTTATAAATGTAAGCAGCCGTTGCAAAAAAAAGTTAATCTATTATTATGCCCTTAATAACAGAGCACGAAGTCTCTATTGAAAATAATCACATAGAAATATTTTTGCATAAACCGAGCACGTAGAGGGAGAAAAAAAGCTTCTTTTTTATATTATCTTTGCTGTTTTGTACGGCTTGGCTTTCCCTTATCTAGTTTTTGTCAGTAAAAACTAAATAGTTTTTTTTAAGATAGTCAGAATCAATAAACAGTTTTCCTAATTATTAAGTCGTTTTCGCAGTTCTTTTGCTTCAACTCATAGTCATATATGGTTTTTTGTTTTAATTTTTTTTATTTTTGTTGTTTAATTTACAAAGTGTGTTTATATTTGAACGTCAATTTACGCGTTTTTGGCCCATGTCTATGACGGAAAATAATTAACAAGCAAACACGTTTCTAAGGCAATAAAGCCCGCCATTTTGTTAGAAGTGACGCTTACCTTATAATAAAAAAGATTTTCTACAATTTTGGTTAATGATTGATTGTCTTAAAAATTCTTTTAATTTTTTGGGTTTGTTTTTCACAAGTTATTCTTGACTGTAAGGTACTGTTTTTATATAGCCGAGTTACCTGGCTGAGCGAGTTACTCGCCTAGCCCGGTAACTCTGCCCTTATATAAAATGAATGCATTTTCCGGTGAAGCGTTTATATGACGCATCCCATTAACTCGCCTTGCCGTGAACTCGGTTTTTGTAAGCGAGTTACCCAGCTAGGCCGGTTGAATTTTTCCATATAAACACATTTGCTGGGAAACTCAGCGAGGCAAGCAAATTAGCTCTGTTGGTACCCATGCCTACTAAGCCTTGTTTTTGCAGCATTTTTATTGAAAAACATACACATAGAATCCATATAATATATTAATCATAATACGGTCTTAATATGCACATGAAAAACATGTGAATTGGACGAGATTTGAACTGGCACCTTCGGGATACTAGTCCGCAAGGATTAGTATGATATATGTATTCGCTGATGATGGCTTTGGAATAAAGTCGAAACGCTGTGCCATCCAGTAAACTATTATAGTGGCTATCTTTACGCAGTTTTAAGAGATTTGACTCGTCTTCAATCCTTGTGGGCTTGGTAGCTTAACAGGCAGAGCGGCGAACTAGAATCTCAAAGTTGCGAGTTCAAGTCTCGTCCAAGTCACATGTTTTTCATGTTCATATTACAAACGTGTTAGGATTAATATATTAAAACATATTTTTATCATAATTTTCAATTTTATATTTGCCCATTCCATTTTTGTTGCGAAACTGTGAGGCTTTTTAAAATCTCGCAACTTTACTCGAAGTTAGCATAACCAAACTTCATTTAACACAAATGAACGGAAATACTAGCCGAGTTACCTTGTGTCATATAAACAGATCACTTTGTCAAACCCGTTTAAGCGAGTAAGTCGCCCAATTAGTTAACTCGGCTCCATTTAACCAGCCTTAAATGGGTAGTGTGGCCGAGTGGTCTAAGTCGCTGGTATTAAGCTCCAGTACTGTAAGTGAAATCGGTTTGAATTCTATCGCTACCAGCACGTTTTTGTTTTATTAATTTATTTAAGAAATTTAGAAAACATTACGCAAATGTGGAAATTTAAAGTGCAGATACATCTTGCGTGGTTTTTGCACTATCAGTTGTACGTGTTGTCAAAGACATGTTCTAAAATTTTGATGTAATTGCACAAATATTTTGCACTGTGCAGTTTAACAAAGTTGCAAAATATACCATTTTAAGCGCCCTGTATTACTGCTAAGTGACTGGCCTGCGTGGTTGGGTGACGTCATGTAAGTAACTGCTTGTCTGAGCATTATAGAAATGTAACAAGCTATTTTTTTACTACTGTCATTTCATGCTAAATGCCCATGTATTCGTAAGGTGATACACTAATTTGCAAGGAAAGACACCGGTAAAACACTGTATTCTAACTCTATGTCATAATTTCCATTTTCTGATGAATTTGAAAATGATGTTTCCGATCCAGATAAGGACATTTTGAAGAAAAACAACTCTATACTCGAAATATTGGCGAAAATATTGATTATTTTAAAAAGCAAATAATTTATTTTGAATAGAGCATACGTGAATGTGCTCCTTAGATGACGTCAGAGCATGTACTGTTTACCAGACCCCATTGGGGAAAATGTAGTTAAAATCTGAACCTTAAAGCCGCACTTGCGAAGAAAGCTTTGATCTCATATTATTTGTTTTTTCTTCTAATTTGTAGTTTTTAAGAACTGCTCATTCAAACTATACTAAAATCTTATAAGGATTATTTGCACTTTAACGTGAAATAAATAGCACGTCAATTCTTAAAGTTTGTATGAATAAGAATTCATATTTTGTTGAAATGTGATGATTGTAAACTGCCCTTACAAATTAATATGCAATATTAAAAGATTTTACAAATTTAGGAAGTAATAATAAGTTTTGATAAAATTTTTTTGTTTTTGTTTCTATATAAAAGAGTAGCGAGTAAAAGATGGGTTTCGTTTCCACGTTCTTAAATGCACCATCTTAAGGATTCGTCTCTTAAGGTTACAATACCAACACTTTTCCAATTGTGTATTTTATTTAAAAATGTGATCAGGATATGTCAGATTTATGTTCACACAAGAAAACAGGATACCTGCGATTTACCACAAGTGATTGAAATTTAAAATATACATTTATTTTACATATGCGTAACAATGTGGGAACATGCGGGTTGTATTTTCTCATGTGTAATTTGCATGTAAATCATTAATCCTCTTATGGACTACATGTGAATTTTTAATTTTACACATGAAATCATGTGTGAGATAAGTGTCCACAATCAAAACACATTTAATAACACATAAGTTGCCCTGTCCAAGTAAAACCCACCTGTGAAACACAGGAGGTTTTTATATGTTTTCATAATGAAAGGCATTCCAGTTAATTGCTCATAATGCTGTAATCAAAGCTGATTTTCGTCATGCTGTTAGTAAAAGCATAATCTGCTTGCAAATTTTTTTGCAATACCTAGCATTCTACTTACGAAAACCATGATCTGCTTGAAAGTTTTTGCATTCTCCAGGCTTAATTTAAATAAGTAGGCAAGTTTTAACAAGAAAATCTTAATTGATAGTAAGGTAGTGTGGCCGAGAGGTCTACGGTGCTGGTTATAGGCACCAGTCATTTAATTGCATGGTTTCAAATCCCATTGCTACCAAAAACCTCAACCGATTGCGATTTTTAATTTAGAGTTACAAAAATATCCCAAACTACCAAAATCCGTATCAAATTATTAGCTTTTTATTTAGGTTTGCAAAAATATTTAACCAACTTGTTTAAGTATGAAAATAAGCTTCAATGACAAAATCATGAGCAAATAAACTCACCTTATGCAGACGTATGTAACAGTGATATAGTTTGCAAACTGGGTAGTTTTTCAGAAAAAAAATAAGTGCAGGAATTAGCTACTTGCCAATGATTTGATGCGGTTCTTGTAGAAAAGATAAGGTTTCAATTCAAAAAATTTACATTTATAAATTGTCTGTTGGAAACATGAAATTTTTTATTAATTGTTTTTTGTTTTACATAGTACATTGCCAGGAAGCTTTTTGTTAGTTGTCAGTCAGAAAAATATAATTGTTAATTTTTTGTTTTTTTAGAGTACCAGTAATTTGTCAAATGTTTTAGCGTTATTTTTACCATTAATATTCCAATTTTGCAATTTACTTTCTTATGAAAAACAAAATAAAAATGTAAATTGCCCGTTTTTTGAACGTAACTTGTTGAAATGCCAGATTAATCATAAAGCATTTTTTATAATAAGCGTGTATTATACATTTTGATAAACCTTTAAAAATATAAGAAGCCTTTACAAAAACAAGTTAATTTATTATTATGTCCTTATTAAGCAAACACGAGGTTTTTATTGAGAAATATCGTACAAAATTGTTTTTGTGCAGACTGAGCACACAGAGCGAAGAACAAAGCTTCTTTTATCCCCGTCCTTTCTGTTTTGCATTGGTTGGCTTTCTCTTTTTAAATTTACCTCAATAAAAATAAGTCGTTTTCATTTGTATGGTCTATTAAATTAAACTTTTCTCCTAGTGTTTTATTTTCCAATCGCATTCATAAATGTGTTTTTTGGTTTTGTTTTTGTCTTTCCTGTTTTTTTTTTACAAATTATTTTTACATTTGACTGTAACATAACGGGCTTTTTAACGTGGTCCCTTAGATTTTGGCGTCTCAACGATGCTAAATTTTTTCACGAAACTCTTTCGATTCATCCATTGCCAAGTATTTTTTTTTTGTATCATCAGAATCACCGGATTTTGGTACCAACAACTTCAACTTTTTCCTACACGTGTCTTGTAGATCGCGCCAATTTGTTTTAAGACTCAATGCTTTCCCTTACAGACCACATTCACTTGCTATTTTTAACCATGCTTACTCCTGCACATTATTGTTTTTGCAATTTGCATTGCTAGTACTGCAAACGACTTGGTTTGATTGGATTATTCCGATAAAACTCAAACATTGCAAAGTTGTCAAATTCACACCTCGAATGTTCGCATGCGATTTGCGAATTGCGAATAAAGTGGAAATGGGTGTTAACTCCCTAATATTATATAGAGATGTCGTTTTTTGTAATTAAATTGTGCAGTTGTTTTGCAGACGACTTTCTCATTAAAGAAAGATAAAAAATAATATTATCCTCACATTATTATTGAGTTACTTGCAAATGTATTCTAGAGAGCACAATATGGAATAAGTCATATAACGTGAAAGAAGTGCCGCGCATCGTGGGACTCGAACTCACGACCATGTGATTTTGAATCTCTTGCTCTACCGATTGAGCTAGCCGGGTATTGTGAGAGTGAAAGATAATCAATTAATATATTTTTGGTACGTTGAGACAAAGCAAAATCGCTCTTTGTCTGTTTTTTTAAATCTTGAAATAGAAAATACTAAAGAAATTTCCATTGTTCTTGCTTTTATTCTACTCTCCTAAGGCGTTAATGTATAGCTTTTTAGCTTGCAAAGCAAAACCATTGCTCACATTAAAATTCATTTATATCTCGGAGGATGATTTGGATACTCAATCGACATTTTGGTGTCAACATCTTGTCTAAAAGCAGTAATTTAAGTCATCTTCACGTTCGGACTTGTGTCTTTTTAGCTGGTACTATGATAAAACATAAGGCAAAAAAATTTTACATGCTAATTTAAGGATGTTTAAATGGAAAAGAAAAAATAGAAAACAAAAAAAAAACACAGATTTGTCTTAAAAATGGGGAAATATGTTTGTGTTCTTCACGCCATTTGAAATTTTTATGCCAGGACAGCTATTGCGGTAAACATCAAAATATCTTTTTTTTAATTTAGACGTCAAACTTCAAACTGCTAGTTTATAACTACGGTTTGGGGTATTAGGTTTACAAACTGAACGCCAATCTGTAAGTCTCCAATCTTATAGAGATGTTGTCTTTTGTCATTGAAGTGCAAACTATTCGTGTTTATTGTGGCTAACTTTTATTGTGTTTATTAGACATCGTTTTGGAAACTGTCTGGATGACTATGCATAAGCTTTATAGAAAGATACTATGTAGCAAATGTCTTTATAGCAAAGATTGCATCAAACAATTAATGTATTTATATGTAGAGTGATATTGATCTATTTGAAATTAATTGCTCTGACGCAGATAACTGTATTGCCTTAATAAATTATTAATATTAATGTTCACGCTGTTTGTGCAAAAATCACCGACAACCATATGATCTGTCAAGGATTCTTCTCTCTTTATCTACTGAATCCGCATAGTTGTATTGTAACTTATCTAAATTTAAATTTCTTTCTTCAATAACGCAAATGTTACATTGTAGTTTACAGGTTACAGGCCCGGGCTATTGAAGATAGACAGTCGAACAATGAAGTGTCTTAGTTTCAGTAGAAATGCTAAAGACTATACAGCATGAAGCACAAAATTTCATAACCAGCTATAACTCCAAAATTATGGTTTTTTTTATTTTTTTGTTTTTTAAGCATCTTATATTAACCAATGAGTCGGAAATTTGGGAAAAATTGAAAAAAATAAAGCAGAGGCAGTTGTAACTAAACACACTCTGTAAAATTGTTTTTCGATAATAGATTTGTCAGTTATGGTTTAAAAAGTTTTCTCCAGGTCCCTGCATTTAAAAATGGTTTTTGAACTTCTCTCAGTGCAACAGACGACACATGTTCCTTGTTGATAGGTTATTAACAACGAACTGACCTTTTGTCGTGAGTGGAAGAAACAGGCAATGTTAAAATATGTCTTAGCAACATATATTTATTTATTACTGAACGCTTACACCATTTGTGAGTATGCTCTTTTTATACTACTAGATGCAATTAATGAAAGACGAGCAACGTTGAAACTTAGTTACCTTAAAGTAACAAAATATTGAAAAATGCGTGATATCCTGAATGTGTAACAGCTCAGCAGAAAAGCTTGTCTGATTTTCGTAATCTTCATACACATGAAATTCAAAATCAGTAATTTTGAGGTGCTTGCATCAAATATGGCTATTTGAATTTCCAACAAAATTTTCCTACGGACTCATATCAAAGCATGTCAGAGGGGGGAGGGGGAGGAACTGGAACTGCCGTGAGGGCAAAGTTTTATATATTCTTATGCAAATGTTGTGCATGAAAAAATTTTGAGCTGTGAAGACATAGGCGTGAGTGTATTAGCAGATTAAATTTTTCAGATGGGAGTAAATTCCACTATTTATTGAACTCATCTTTGTTCTTTCAGCTTTGAGGGGTGTGTGGGTGGCTATGTAACGTTTAAATATTTTTGATTTCTGTACAAACATGGCCCCTGAAATATTGTTCTTTAGTAAGGCAATTAATATATTAGACAAAATAAGGAATTTATTTAGGAATCAGAATAATTTAAGATTCTCATTGCATGCCATAGAATCTACTATAATGTCAATAAGTAACAGATTTTCAGAACGTAAAAACTTTTTTAAGTGTTCATCTCTCATGACATTATTTGTAAGGTGGGGGAGTTAAGCGTCCCCAAGCCCCCTTTCTGCTTTTCTTTTTGATAATTGAAATTATTACGTTGAGCAAACCATAGTTCTATCGTTGCATTTCCTGGCGATGAGCAATGATGTTTTTTGTTAGAGCATTTAGATCACAATCCCATTGTTTTATACATAATATTCAAAATAATCTTCTCCTCAATAAACACCATCATTGCCATTACCAGATAATTGAAAACTCTTCAGATTCTCCCCACAGAAGCCATGGCTATTGCCTTTATTAAAATGTTTGGTTATTTTAAAAAAAAAGAATGTGCAATCTTTACACATATAGTCTCTGATATCGTTAGAACTGACAATTAGTGAAACTGTTAATGTAGTTAACTCTTTTAAAACTTGTGCATTTTCATGGGCTTCCGTAACTAAATATGCTTCATTCCAGCCTTTTTTACCGTATGAAAACGTAATACGACATAACGTGTTTTCATCACTTTTTATACCGACAATTGCTTTAAATGACACTCTGTGATCTTCCTATGTTTCGATCGTTTCATTTCGAGGGGATTGTTTATAGTATAGTTTCTATCAGTAGTGAGCAAAAATTTTAAGCTATAGGACATAGCCAATGTCCTAGCATTTATGGAAGCAAACCGACAGTCGACTTTGACAATTTCGTTTTCTTTTGTAAATGATTTATACCAGCCATTAATATAATCCGAATAACTATGGCAAGACATTGATTTCTTTTCACGTTGTTGACCAACAAATCCTTCTTAACATTCAAGAAAGGAACAAGTCTTAATGTATGATGTGCTTGATTTTTGGCAGGTACCATTGCTATAGCTATACGATGACTTCTGACAGTAATCGTTTTTCGTATGGAACCTTTTTAAACAATAATTTGACTTTAACTAGAAAGTGAAAGAAAATATATGTCCATAAAACTGACATTCTCCCGTTAAGAAGAATTTAGTGCAGTATGTAAATATAAATGTTTTAATTAAGTGTTTAAATCTGTTGGTTATTTGAAATTGCAATGGTGTTAATTGTAAATTAGTAAAAAATGGAAATATTGTTTTAAAAACAAGCTGGTTAGTTGATGTTGAGAAATGCTCTCGTATTCTTTATGTAATGAGTAAATAATTAAGTCATGTGTAACTAAATAAATGATTATTTTAAGAGACACTTATGTGCAAATAATCATATTATTTTCATAGTTCCTAATAGTTTTTGTTAATTGTAAATTAACCATATGTAGTAAAAAGGTAGATGACTACATCACAAAACATAACAATTACTTTTTTCATTTCCTGGCGTTTTTCCTCTAATTTAGAAACATACATAGCTTCTTACAATTAATACCATAGTTCCAGAATTTTATACACGTAAAAGTTGATAAAGCCAAATGATACTTTTCTACGTCAATTTAAAACGTAATTCAATTTTGAATTTGTTTTTTCAAAAACACACACGCACGAGATTGTTTGAAATTGAACTAAAAACACTTTCCCATTTATCAAACACTCTTAGGGAGGATTTGCTTAAGTTAAATAAATCACGTACAATTTGCAAAGAAAGCACAAGTACTTAAATGAATTTCAAACTTTGATAGTTAATGCTCGAAGAGATTCTCCCACTATAGTAAATTTTTCGGTAAGCGTCTAAAATTAGTTTTCCCTGATTTTTTGTTCAAATTCATGTTTTACATTAAAAAAAGAAACAAAATTTTTACATTAACCTATATATTAATAAATCTTGTACGTTGACTCAAAAGTTAAGAAGTTTTGTAGTCTGACTTACGTAAGCTTCTTAATGGAGTCCAAAATGTCCTGTTTACCAAGTACAAACAAGTGCCTTGATTTATAAGCGCGATGAACTGATTTATTTAAACTTCTGAATGGAGTACAAAAAGCCTATGACCATTAATTACTATATTATGTGGAGTTAACTGAGCGATTGCGGTATTTTACTTTTTAAAATTTAATTTTCGCTATATTGGACAAGGGATACATACAACTTTAAAAAGTAGAATGCCGTAATCGTTCAGCTAAGTGTACGTCATATTGTAAATGAGTGGTCCCAGGAATAGGGTTAGGGTTAGGGTTAGGGTTAGGGTTAGGAAATTGACTAGGTCTTGGTCAGATATCAATCTTTTTGTTGGAAATTGACTAGGTCTTGGTCAGTTATCTTGTGCAGCTTGTTACACCTGGCGCATACTGTATGTTTCTGCTTAGCAAAATTTCATTTGTGGGGCGTGCTGTCAAACAGGAGTCTGTAATGTGAGGTGGATTTTTGTAATTTTTTTATTATTTAAGCTGCTTAACAAATTTTTAACAAATATGCATATTGATTATCTTCTTTCCAGAGTTTGCTAAGTTTTAAACGTTTCAATCAAACGTCGCAATCAATGATTAATTCACAAACTGTTTACATGTGAAATTGTAAAAATGAACGACTATAATTTTCTACAAGGAGATTATTACTTGATGATTTTTACAGTAAAGATTATTGCATTGTATAAAAGGATGAAAGATTGCACATATTTATAAAGCTAAAAAAAAATTTTTTAAAAGTAACTAAACGTTATTACTTATTTGTTATTCGAATTGAACTTGGAAAGATACTGTTTTTAAAATGCCAACAAATTCTCTTGGTAAGGCCATCTATAAACATAAGACACTTTATATAGTATAAAAATATTTGCATTAAAGATTTAAGGTGATTATCGACGTTGTAACTAGTGTATATATAACTTCACAAATGTTCGTGCATCATGAGAAACAAAATGAAATTAACTCAAACAAAATAACAGCCAAATGAAATATTATATAAAGTCCATTTTAATGACTACGTAAGTTCTGCATAATGTTGCCATGACATCATATTTACATGAAAGTAGTTACTCGTCACCAAAGGGCGAATTTAGAAATTTTCATAACCATTTCAACATATTATCACGTCATAAGAATGTCAAACATGATGTCATTGATGACGTCAAACGTAGTGAAACCATTATGAATCTTGAAGACAGTTTTGCATTTTTAAACCCGATTCCTAAGACCACTCAATTACAATCTGATGTAGAATTAGCTGAACGATTACTATATTTAACTTTTTAGAATTGTATGTATCCTTTGTCCAATATAGCGCAAATTAAATTCTAAAAAGTAAAATACTGCAATCACTCAGCCAATTCTAAATGACGTTGTAATTGATGGTCATTGGCTTTTTGGACTCCATTAAAAAGTTTTAATAAATCAGGTCATCCCGCTTATAAATCAAGCTACTTGTTTGTAATTGGTAAACAGGACATTTTTGACTCCATTAAGAAGCTTACGTAAGCCAGAGTACCCAACTTCTCAACTTTTGAGTCAACGCACAAGATTTAGTAATATATAGGCTTATGTTAAAATTTTATTTCTTTTTTTTAATGCAAAACATGAATTTGAAGAAAAAAAATTAGCGAAAACTAGCTATGTACGCTTACAGAAAAATCTACTCGAGTGGGGCAATCTCTTAAAACATTAACTATCAAATTTCAAAATTCATTTAAGGACTTGTGCTTTCTTTGCAAATCGTACGTAAGTCAAGTGATTTATTTAACTTACACCAGATCCTCACCAAGAGTGTTAAATAAATGAGAAAGTCTTTTTAGACCAATTTACACAATCTCGTGCGTTTGCGTTTTTGAAAAAACAAATTCAAAATTAAGGTACATAAGTTTCAACGTTGCACGTCTTTCATTAATTGCATCTAGTAGTATAAAAATAACACACTCACAAATGGTGTAAGCATTCAGTACTAAATAAATATATGTTGCGAAGACATATTTTAACATTGCCTGTTTTTTCCACTCACGACAAAAGGTCAGTTCGTTTTTAATAACGTATTAAAACTATTTGCGTAGCACAATGAAGGAAGATCAGTTGTCCAACCTTGCATGTATCACCATCAAAAAGGAACATGTGTCGTATGTTGCACTGAGAGAACTTCAAAAAACATTTTTAAATGCAGGGACCCAGAGAAAACTTTTTAAACCATAACTGACAATTCTATTATCGAACAAAATTTTCACAAAGAATGCTTAGTTACAATTGCCTCTAATTTTTTTTTTCAATTCTTCCCAAATTTCCGACTCATTGGTTAATATAAGATGCTTAAAAGACAAAAAATAAACAAAAAACATAATTTTGGAGTTATAACTGGTTATGAAATATTGTGCTTCATGTTGTATAGTCTTTAGCATTTCTACTGAAACTAAGCCACTTAATTGTTTGACTGTCTATCTTTAATATTCCGGGCATGTAACCTGTAAACTACAATGGAACATTTGCGTTATTGAAGAAAAAAATTTAAATTTAGATAAGTTACAATACAACTATGCGGATTCACTAGATAAAGATAGAACAATCTATGACAGATCATATAGTTGTCGGTATATATTAATAATTTATAAGGCAATACAGTTATCTGCGTCAGAGCAGTTAATTTTAAATAGATCAATATCACTCTACATATAAATACATTTATTGTTTGATGCAATCTTTGCTATAAAGACATTTGCTACATAGTATCCTTCTATAAAGCATATGCATAGTCATCCACAAAAGTTCTAAAATGATGTCTCATAAACAAAATAAAAGTTAGCCACAATTAAACACAAATGTTTAACTTTTTTATTTCGCCAAATTAGTGGTAAATTGCGACACGTATTTCTCATTAAAACGCCATTAGCCAAATTTAAAATATTCCCAATTTGCAGATGTAACGAAAAGTTTGTTTACATAAGGGCACTGATACTTATAGTAACGGCTGTGAGGACACAAACCAATTGGAAAGTTAGAGACGATAGAGACAACATACCAAGATGGCATTGCATATGATATCAAATATACAAAGGTAAAATCATTTGAACAAATATTTTTTCATTGCCCAGTATTGCGCTAGTATGTGTAACTTTGCTGACTTGTTTTGCAAAGTATTTAGTGCATGGTTCAACACATATATTTATAAAATGTTTTTCGAATATTTCTTAGAAACCACTATCAAACCACATCCAAATGCGTTTATTTTGTTTGTCACTGTGTTACTAGCTTTTTTTTCCATCTCCAGCAATTCAACTTCTATTAACGAAAAGATTGTCAGTTAAAACGTCTCTCATTTTTTACTTCTATAACATATTGATGAATCTTTTAATTTAATATTTTCATAAACATGGTTAGTAGAAAATTCTGACCAGTTAGAAAAACGTCTCTAAAATGATCAGCACGCAAGGTCTACAAAGAACTTTTGGTGTATTAGGTAGTTGAATTTCTAATAGCTTGTCTGACAGTAAATTTTTGAAACAACTAAATGTCTCTCATCAAAAAAATATTTATAATGCTCACTGAGCACATAATAATGCAGTGAAATATACTTTTTATAATGCTTTGCAATGTAGCTAAAAAGCAGGTGGCCATCTGCAAGTCTTATTAACTCTTTAGGTAGCAAATATTTTCAAAAGTTGAACGTCATTTTGTTTGGTGATTATTTCATGGATGGCTACACTTTTAGATTTAAACTTTACATGAGTGTTTTCACATGTATCAATGTCGCACGAATTGTGCATTGTTGTAGTCAGGCTATGTCAGTGTTTATGGATGACAATATACTTTCTATTTCAATTGCTTATCGTTAAATATTCTTTAGAAATTTCTTATCAATAGTATTGTTAAAAAGAAATTTAAATTTGAATAAGGGTCCCCTAACTATGGACGTCTAGGTTTGATACTTGCAAAAGTAAAGTGGCCCACAAAGTCCTTCTTATCAAAATGCTTAAAGACGAAAATTTGAAAGACACAGAAGGTTCGCAATTTATTTGCGTTTTTTCTTACAAAATCAACCGAAGCCTTTATACGTTTTTTAGCTTCTGGTCTGTGTTATTTGCATATGTAATTTTACTAAAAGCAAACTCTTTCTTCGAATTTAATGGGTTTGAAGATGTAAACACGACACATCTGTATGGCAACTTATTAGAAAAATTTTTAGCAAACGTTTAAAAAATTTGTATCTTTTTGCGTTGATATAATACAAACGTTATCAAATAGCACAAATGCGTCCCTGATTCCAATTCACTATTTCTATTTGTCATCGTTAATTACCAGTCTTCTCATATTCACGACCCATAGGAGAAAATGTTTACAATCCGCAAATTAAAATTCGCTCAAACTCCATGAACATGAACGTTTTCAGTTATGAAGTATATTGCAAGTTTCCTTAAAAACCTGTAAACTATTAAAATATTATCTGCTTAAAAATATGTCATGAGCACATTATATTTTTTGTTGTCTTTAAAAAATCAACATAATATGTCTCCCAAGGTTTAGTGAATTTTCTAAGATTATTAAAGACAGCACACTTGCTCGTCTTATGACAGTAATATGTAGCTAAGTCCAACAGTACTTGATATTTATTTTGATATCTCACTGTCACAATGGCCCATTTTGATGCTTTCTACCTGACTCGATAAAGAAATTACACAAGTTGGTACAAAACTGTGACAGCTATCTACTGCTTTAGGTACCATTTTGCTGTTATTTTGATACGACGAGGTAAAGATTATTTATACATAGAATTTTTTTAAGGTTTTGAATCGGACTATAGCAAGTCAAAAAAAAATGTCGTGTTATTTGGAATAAAATCCTAAAATGTCAAAAAAACATGCCGTGTTGAATGATGAATTCCGAAATCCTATACATCATCCCATCTACTCAATCATCCGCTAAGGCCTTCCCATGTACAATAGCCAATGATATAAACAGGCTTTAAAATTTGAATTTGAGAGTAATAATAAAAAAGTTTTACGATTTTACAACGTACCATCACAATACGCGCTTGCAGGATGGCCGGTATTAAGTATTAACAATAACATGCTGTCATGCATTCACACGCTCTCACATACTTTCTTTAATCTCCTTTTATTAATATGTTTATGCAATTCGATGAGCCAACTTTATTTGTATGTAAGAGTGATTCTTGTAAACCACCTTTAAAAAAAGTTATTCTCGCTTTACCATTGATTTTAACTTAACTTTGATAAAATTGTACCTTATAGTGCATAGAGATTTTTAAATTGTTTTCTTCACATAACAGTAATTGATCTATCGTAGAAAACGGAGCATTTATACTCATTTTTATTTGGATAGACATTCCTATGAAATGTTTTTTTGCATTCTCTTCATTGAAATTTTATGTCAACCTGATGTTATCTTTATAAATGGCAATGTCCAACTTTATGCTCACCGTGGGTCACTGCCATCAAACTTCATTATAAGAAACATCACTACTTCAAAGATTGATGAATGTCTAGAACAATGTTTAAAAGATTGTTCATGTTTATCATTTCAAATTTGTGGTACAGCGTGTCAACATCTTTCCTCGACCATAACTGACGAGACAAGTAACAATGAGAAAAGTCAATGTCAACATTTCACAATGAAAATATTGAATAGAAAGGTAAAAATATTACATTAAATAAAAATTTTACGCGCGTGAGCGTTATTGCTGCATGATATAATAGTTAAACGAATAGTTCTTGTTATGTTGTTTTTTTAATGTAGGGCTATAAAGACTAATATCTAAATCAATTACTTGCAACTAAGTTTGGAAAGAACAACTGTGAGCATTGCAATCTTAAAAGAAACTTATCTAAATTGCTGTTAGCAAAATTATAGCCCGATCGTCACTTAAAAAAGTTATTAATGATAGCAAAAACATTGAATTTATTAAGAATTTTCTACACTGCCTCTCAAATTTTGACATGAGCTAAATCATCCTTTTTTCATTAGAAAATATGCGTAGTGTTGTTGTCATGGATCTTCGTGCTGCTAAGTATCTACATCAACAATTGTAGACAATATAGTATTAAGGTAGAGAAATTGCTATTCTTTCCATTCATCATTAGCAAAAGCAATATGATTCATCATCGAATCCAGCGTGCCTCGAAAGAAATTATAGCTGCCCACATTTGAATTAAAATCACTTTAAAAAAGGCTATATGTAGGTTTTCAAATTCAAAAGAGTATAAATTAACAAATGGACTTGTTATTATGTGCTTAAGAATGTAAATAGAGACTAAATTGCGCTCCAATAATTAATTTTTAGACACCCTATATATCCGAAACTCTGTTATTATATAGATAAGTGGTGAACGTCGTTAAAATTATATTTTTTTTGGTATATATGTAACTATACACGTACAAATGGTAACTACAGTTGTTTACAGCTCATTGTCACGTTAAAGTACTTAAATACTAAAAATAGTAACTATCTGCAAAATTATAATGTGTGTATGTCTTCTCTCTTTTTAGGATAGTTCAAGATACTCTCAAGGCACATGTTACGTGAAAATATATTGTTGTTTTACATCAAATTACTGCAATAACAACGGAAAATGTCAACAACCAACCTCAAGTTCGAGTAACGTGCGCGCCTTTTGCGAATGTAAAGAAGGATTTGTAGGTAAACGTTGTGAAAAGAAAGCAAAGTCTTGTCAAAGTTTTCGTGGTCGCTCAAATGGCTGGTATCAAATATTTACAAATGAAACTAAAATGGTCAAAGTTTTCTGTCAGTTTGATTTTGCGCATGTTTGGACATTGGTTATGTCTTACAACTTTAAATTACGTGCTCGATATAGAGATCAACCATATCATAAAAACTTTCCTCGAAATGAAACAAATGAAACATGGGAAGATCACAGATTTTCTTTCAACGCAATGATGAGTATAAATGAAGACGGAAACACGTTATGGCGTATCACGTGCTCATATGGTAACACAGACTGGAATAAAACCGATTTGGTTGTTGCAACCCATGAAAATGCACCAATTTTGAAACAGATTATTTACGAAGCCGTTTGCCTAAATGTCAGTTTTGTCGATATCAAAGGCTACAACTGTAAAGATTGCAGCATTCCTTTCTGGCAAAATGACCAAAAAATTTTACATGCAGACAATAGCCATGATAATATTAAGTGCAATCTGATAAATTTTCAATCATCAGACTGCAGCAATAGTGATGGTAGTGGAGGAGAA
This sequence comes from Xenia sp. Carnegie-2017, assembly GCF_021976095.1. NCBI lineage: Eukaryota > Metazoa > Cnidaria > Anthozoa > Malacalcyonacea > Xeniidae > Xenia > Xenia sp. Carnegie-2017. Next base: position 9,617,130 of record NW_025813526.1, read on the forward strand.
GATAATTTTGGATATTATGTTTGCTATGAAACTACACATCGTTGTGCATCATCTGATAATGCCACAACACAATTATGGTTTGGTCAACGCATGAATTTTAACTGATAAGTACAATGTATTACTCTTAAGTTAAGCAAATTAATAAAAAAGTTAATTGGACGTTGTTAACATAAAAATTTCAAGTAACTACAGCTACTTATAGAAGACAGGCATTATTTAAAATATTTAGTCAATCATATTATTAGAGCTAAGAATTCTACTTTGCCAGTGTAAGTTTATTGTAGACATAAATATTTAATAAACCATACGGATAGAAGAGCAGACGAATTTTGAAAAAAATTGAAATAAAAAAATCGAACAGCTACTTTGCCTCTCAAGTCAAACACAAAAATTTTGTCTGACCCATAAGTTTCTTCAGATAAATTTGTTAATAAGCTTTGTGTTTTTTATTTCTTTATTTAGCGAATTCGAATTGTACCTGTCAAAAAGCATGAGTTAATAGTTTCAAAAAAATCTTTGACATCATAAGTTGGTTTTTTTTCAAAGAGGAAGATAACCATACAAATTTATACTTGCACGCACAAAATCGCACAGCATAAAGATTATACAGAAGGGTCTCTTGTGCTGAAACGTTTAATGTTTTTGGTCTGATACAGATTATGCTGTGTTATGCTACGCACAAAGGCTGACAATATTGGTGAAACATGCCGTTAGAGTCCTCACTTGTTTCTACTTTGTAGAATAATACGAAGTCATTTCTTAAGCGAAAATATTCCTGAATTCCTTTTTAAAAAATGACGTTATGTAAATTTAAGTGTTGCAAACAAATGACAAACTCTAATTAAACGGCTGGAGTAATTGCCGATCTAATTTTTGGGAGAGCATTCCGTATAATAAATATTCTGTGCTTGCACAATTTTGATAGGTCAGTATTGGAAATTAAGCTTGAATAACCCATGTCATGGAATGAGCAACCCCCAGTCTGAGTTGTTCCTTTATATCATCTGCGCATGCATGTACGACAATGTAATGTTGAGCACGAAGACACTACGACCTTAAAGGTGTTCTACTGAAAACCAATGGTTTTTATGTTTTGAAATACAATTTATTTGACGAAGCTTATTTTCCATTAATTAAATAGAAAAAACATAAAATTTTTTTAATTTTTCTCGTGTAGAAACTCATTATTTTTTGTCTATTTACGAATGCAAAATAAAAAGTATTACCAAAAAATAATGATTATACAGAAGGGGCAATAAATTGTGCACTCCATCCCATGGTCGCCATTATTCCAGCAAGATGCTTTGGGTTTTTCACTTGTCTTAACAACTGCATTAACAGCAATCCTTTATATCTTTTGTACATCATTTAGCTTTTTTCTGTTCATATCCAAAGCAAACTATCCAGCACTTTTCTTTCGGACGTTTGTTCTTAAATTATATATACGTGCTTTTATAACACTATTATAATCTGAGTGGGAGTGATTGCTAAATTTTGGAAAAAAATGAATTGATACCTGATTCCAAATAATATTGAAACTTTCCTGCAGTGCCGTTACTTAACAACAATGCAATTTAACATAAATAATATAAAGAAAGTTGAGGTCTTTTGGCACATATAAGTGTTTCTTATTAGCATATAAGAGTGGTCTTTACTATATCTAGTGTATTCACTAAAATTTTATATTACAATACGATACCTTTTACATGTTTGTAACGGTAGATCATCCAGGTTAGTAAAGTCCTAAGAAGGACTGTTGGTATTGATGTACACTGACGTTTCGACAACCTTAGCAGCACTCCTTTTCAGAGTCAGGTGAGGAATAATCGTCAGGCTAGTAAAATTTATTATCTGATTCTTACGTCATCGTATTATGTAAACAGGAAATGTGTGTTAAAAACTTTTAATGTTAATAAAAGTTTCATGAAAAGAGCAAAAAGTTCACGATTCTGTGATTTTTTTTACGATCTGGCAACACTGCGTGTATCCAAGTAACAGAAGTCATTTGTATCAATTTTCTCCCTTGTTACTACCTTAGCAGAAATTAGTTATGCATTTCCGCGATTTGGCTAAGTTGTAGCCGGGAAATAAGTGGCAATTGCTGCAGATCAATTGATCGTTTCCAGTAGTCTCCATTTTAAGAAATCTACACTTTAGTACCTTATCCCAAATGCATTTAAGAGAATATTTAGTTGTTTGGTAATTATACTAAACGTATTTAAGAGTTATAGTGCAGACAGAAAGCGTAACTTAACAAATTTACACGTTTTGAAGCAAGAATATTCTATAGTGCGAACGTGATCTAAACCTGTTCTTTATACCTTCGGCAAATTATGCATTTATATAAAATGTACAATCTAAAGATTGCTGCGTTGCTGAACTAAGGTCGCTCTTAACCTACTTGCTATTTACTTGTAGCAATCATGATAATTTTTTAGATACTTTCGTTTGAATTGTATCACTTGCCAGGGACGCCGGAACTGGGGGACAAGGTGGGCAACGGCCTTCCTTGTCTTTTCTGGAGATGGGCAGGGCGTGCAAAAGTGCCCTACTAGTTAAACTTTATTGTTTTTAATCCAAGATAAAGACTACTTAACCGTGAAACCTCAATTTTTAAGTGTAAACAACTAAAAATCACACTACCTTTGCAAATTGCTCTTAGCCTACAATGATGAGCTTGCTACTTACTTGTAGTAATCTCTACATGATAATTCATTCCGATACTTTGGTTTAAATTGTATATCTTACTTTGAATTACCAAGTTTTCTCTATATAGCATTATCTCACCCGCTATTTTGTATAATTGTACATCCACGTAATCATATAAGCAGCTTGAATAGTGAAATATTTACAAAAATCCACCTCACATTACAGATTCCTGTTTGACAGCACGCCCCACAAATGAAACTTTGCTAAGCAGAAACCTACAGTATGCGCCAGAAGTAACAAGCTGCACAAGATAACTAACTAAGCCCAAGTCAATTTCCAACAAAAAGATTTGCCTTTGTGCTAAAATTTTACTTTTGATATATTTGTAGTTTAAAATCATATCAACTTTTTGCATTCGCAATCACTTGTGCAAAGTGTGAAAATGTGAATGAAAAATTAAAATTGCTAATAATCCAATACTTATGTTTCATTATGAAGATAAGAATTAGTTAAATAATGAGAATATAATTACAAATGTTTTGCTTCTTTCGTGAAAATATTTTATGAATAGAAGAATGTTGTTAAAAGATCTTTTTGGTTTTCTTTTTAAAGTTTGTTAACAGCTAATGTAATTGTCGTAAAGTTGGTATAGCGTTAGTTACTGTGCTTCAGAATTATGACAAAAATTCACACATAGATCTAAGAAAGTTGTTTCTTAATATTTCATGATGTACATAATTGTTATTTGGCTTACATAAATTTTAATTGCTTTCCTAAATTGCATATTTTCTTACAAAAGCACGTACGCGTTAATAAGATGAAGATGAAAATGAAGCGATGCTTAGCAGATCATAAAGTTTTCGGTAAACTATGTGCACGTACAGTGTGAAATTAAAATATCAAAATTTCATATAAGCAACAAAAGTATCTCCCGCAAAGCAAATTTGTTTCAAATAGACCAATATCACTCTTCATGTAAGTACGCGTATTCTCTGACGCAAGATTGACCGCAGGGACGTATTCTTCATTATATCATTCATAAAGCTTGAGCATAGTAATTCAGAAAAGTTTTAAAATACTTAATGATTCATTAACAAAATAAAAATTAGTCACCATCAAACACGAACATTCAAAAAGAAGCAATCAGCAAAATTAAAGACTTTCCTAATTCGCACTTTATGATATTTTATAAAACTCGTGTTTCAATATCTTCAGACGTTTTTGTCAAAAAAGTTAAATTGCTATATTATTTACTTTTGTTTAAACACCACACTGCTTTCTTCGACATCAAAAGCACGCATCATTAATTTTACATATCACAATGTAGCAGCTTTGTATATTTTCCCTTCTGACAGAGATTTATGCAAAAATGCGCTGTTGAATTTTTATGTTAGATGTTTTTTGTGTACTTGAGTTCTGTTCACATTTGGGCTCAAAACTAGCCGTTTTTGGTTGCCATCGGGCTTTGTTTTAAGAAACATCAGTAATTTTAACATTCATCGGTGTGTGTATAATTGTTTTTAAGAATGCTCATGTGTGTCATTCAAATTTGTTGCACGGACTGTCAACTTCATTCCAAAATGATAAGCGAAATTTCATTGAAAAATAACAGTCATCAATGTATTCATTTTCAAGAGGCGCATCTCTGATATTAAGGTAAATTTATCCATTATGTTAGTAATTTAGCTGCTGTTATTGTTGCCAACAAAAATATTTGGTAACTTGTGTTTTTAAAAGTTAAAGTATGAGAAAAATGTTCCCATAAGACAAACGTATTACATTTTTGCTGTCAAAAACAATAGACAATGGTAGATCTTATTAGATTTTAATTAAAGCGTTTTTATTGCTCACCTATATACTGTAGACATACTTTAGTTACTAAAATATATAAATGTAGCCACATGCATGTTAACTTTAAAAGAAAGACTTGCAATTGTATATAATATAAACAAAAACTGATTAAAGTTCTCATTAACATAAATAATAGTATACTTTCACTTTGTCGCAATCAAAGATTAATTCACAAAATGTTTACATGAGTAATTGTTAAAATGAACGACTAGAATTCCCTACAAGGAGATTATTACTTCATGATTTTTACAGTAAAGATTATTGCATTGTATAAAAAGATGAAAGATTGCATATATTATGAAGCTAAAATAAAATGTTTTAAAAGTAACTAAACATTATTACTTATTATCATTAGAATTGAGCTTGGAAAGATACTGTTTTTAAAATGCCAACAAATTCACTTGGTAAGGCACTCTATAAACAAAAGACTCTTTATATAGTATAAAAATATTTGCATGAAAGATTTAAGGTGATTATCGACGTTGTAACTAGTGTATATATAACTTCATGTTAAGCGCCATCTTTCATTTTTGTCTTGTTTTATGCCAATCATTGTTTGCAAAGAAATTCTATAGTCCTTCCACAATGGGGAATTTTTTTAGTTAGAAAGGTTTTATAGCAAGATTTGCATAATTTATCAAAAAGTCTAAACTGCATGATTTCACAAATGTTCGTACATCATGAGAAACAAAATGAAATTAAACTCAAGCAAAATAACAGCCAATTGAAATATTATATAAAGTCCATTTTGATAACTACGTAACTTCTGCATAATGTTGCCATGACATCACATTTACATGAAAGTAGTTACTCGTCACCAAAGGGCGAATTTAGAAATTTTCATAACCATTTCAACATATTATCACGTCATAAGAATGTCAAACATGATGTCATTGATGACGTCAAACGTAGTGAAACCATTATGAACCTTGAAGAAAGTTTTGCATTTTTAAACCCGATTCCTAAGACCACTCAATTACAATCTGATGTAGAATTAGCTGAACGATTACTATAGTTAACTTTTTAGAATTGTATGTATCCCTTGTCCAATATAGCGCAAATTAAATTCTAAAAAGTAAAATACTGCAATCACTCAGCCAATTCTAAATGACGTTGTAATTGATGGTCATGGGCTTTTTGGACTCCGTTAAAAAGTTAAAATAAATCAGGTCATCCCGCTTATAAATCAAGCTACTTGTTTGTAATTGGTAAACAGGACATTTTTGACTCCATTAAGAAGCTTATGTAAGTCAGAGTATTCAACTTTTGAGTCAACGCACAAGATTTAGTAATATATAGGCTTATGTTAAAATTTTATTTCTTTTTTTAATGCAAAACATAGTAGTATAACACATGGGGGTAACAGCGCAAAATAAGACCATGGTTCAAATACGTCCCTCTTGTAAAAAAGGTCATGTAAAAAAGCTGGGCAAAAAAGTGATTGTTTCAATATAGTGGTAAAAGGCCGTTTTTTCAAAGGCGTCCCCTCGCAAAAGGCCTGGTTCAAAGCTGTGTAAAAAGTCATTGTTTCAAAGGAGGTAAAAATCCCGAGGTTACAATCTATCGTTTAAAAATATGGAATCTATATGTTTTTGAAATATATAGGTGTGTTTAAATTTTACAAACGGTCTTTACAAACAAATGTTAAGAAAGCATCGTTTCGGAGAGCATCCGGCAGCGCAGATTTTAGCGTAGCTAAAATTGAGCAGGGGAATGGGATGCTCGAGAATTCTGGAACCCTGGTGGGGAAATTTTTCACGAAGTGAAAAATCGGGGTTCCCCCACGTAGATTCGATGAATATTCGAAGAATATTCGAGAATAACAGAGGCTTAAAAAATGCTCTTCAAAAAACCGTCTTTAATAATCAAGTGTTAATAATCAAGTGTTATTAAAATATCAGTAGCAGCGCGCTTTATAGTCGACTGGTATATTGGATTAACTAGTGGCCTTTAACAATGGTCTTAAAACTCAGCGCGTGGTAGAAATATTCTTTAATAATCAAGTGTTAATAATCAAGTGTTAATAATCAAGTGTTATTAAAATATCAGTAGCAGCGCGCTTTTTAGTCTACGTGGTATATTGGATTAACTAGTGGCCTTTAACAATGGTCTTAAAACTCAGCGCGTGGTAGAAATATTCTTTAATAATCAAGTGTTAATAATCAAGTGTTAATAATCAAGTGTTATTAAAAAATAAGTAGCAGCGCGCTTTTTAGTCTACGTGGTATATTGGATTAACTAGTGGCCTTTAACAATGGTCTGAAAACCCAGCGCGTGGTAGAAATATTCTTTAATAATCAAGTGTTAATAAAGCATCTTTTTAAATCGTTGTTAGGGGCGAAGAATTTCAGGCAACTAAGCCTGAAATTTTGAGCGCAACAATGTCATAGATGCTCTTTACAAAATATGGAATCTATATGTTTTTTTTTAATTTGTCTGTCAAGCGTGTGTCACATGTACATGTTTAACAATGTTTTATATAATTTTTGTTAAAAGTGTTTTTACTAATTGTTTCAGGATTTTGAATCTTTTTGTATATCGCTTTTGTATTAATTACTTATTACAAACAGTTATGTGATATGTAGTCAAACATGAGGAGCAGGTATGTATGATTTTACTCTAACAGAGGCCCACGCTACATGCTTACTACACATTATAGCTGTATATTAAAATAAGTTTTAATTATCATTTAAATAATGGCCATAAGCTCTAGTAGTTATACCATCATCTAATATGTACCGTTTATCATCAAAACAGCTTAGTGATACTTTATTAATTTCATAACTACTAAGTTGATGGTTAACACTTCTAATAGTTTTCATTGTATGATGCATTTGTTTGTTTTCAAATAGTGTTGTTTTATAGTCTTCATGTTTTATTTTACTCTTAATAATATTTTTCTTAATTCCTTTAGCTTTTGTATCTCCTTTATTATTATCTTTAATATAACTGTACATTTTACTTCTTAAACCAACAAATTCTTTAACTACTATTCCAGCGGCTTCGTCTTTAAATTTACCAATGACTTTTTTATTAGTTTTATCATGATATTTATGGTATTCTGGGTAATCACTAAAATCAAATTTATCTTTATCAACCCAAAAATCTTTATAGACATCTTCAGTTTCGATTTCATATGTTAAACTATCTGTGTCTGTGAAAAGAAGTTTAGCTTTATCACCATACCGCTTTTTGATATAGTTGTAATGAAAATCATACATAAGAACTTTACTCAAATCTAAGATACACATGCCAACATATGCCGGTCTATTGAGGGTTAGTGTTTCTTTGATCTTATGCACAGCCACAAGGTTCTCATTGAAAATTTTACTACTTACATAAGTAGGTTTTGAAGCTAATTTTAATAATTTATCTTTATTAGTTACTAGTCTAACATCTACTCTTTTTCGTAAGTTTTCCATCGTCTTACCGAATACCGAATTATTCATTAATTTGAAGAAGTCTTTTTCAAAAGAATTTTTTGCATATTTTCTTTTTTGAGTATTAAAGTCTATATATTTTTTCAACCATGGAGATTCATTAAATTCAAGTACTCTATGTACTTTAGTTAACTTTAGCCCAAGATCTAAGTATAATTGAAGATTTCTATAATGTAGCACATACTTGTATTTATTTTGTAATGTAGGTATTAATTTTGAAACTAAACCTGTTGATATATTGTAATTAGAAGCAATTGTCTTACAATATTTTGACAACATGTCGCTAGTTACCTTAATTTTTTCGGGTGTTAGTGGATAATCGTTATGTAGATCATGTAGTTCTTCAGGGTATTCTAAATCAACTTCTAAAATTAAACCTTTTTTACTATCTGCTTGATATTTAGCAAGGTTTATGTTGTTAATCTGTTTATCAGTTAACCATTTGAAATTACCAGTAGGTAAGTTTTGTGACATAGCCCACCCATACAGATTGTTAGCATCTAAATACGTTAAATACTTCGATGGCTTATTATTATCATAAGATGATTGATATTTGTTATTAGCTTTACCATATCGATTAGCAATATAACTAACGCCTCTCTCATACCCTTTTCAATGAATTGAACATATCAATATCTGTCATTAATTCTAATTTAATATCTGTCATCTTTAACATAGCATCCCAAGACAACCCAGGAGATGTGAAATAGTGGCATGGGTCTAATTTATAATATTCAAGACATGTTTTTCGAAAGTTTTCAAATACATCAGCTAATAACAAAACATTTGATTTCAGATATAGGTCGTGATACTCACCCATGTTTTTCATATTGAATGTATCCCACACTTTTTGTGCATGATGGTATTGTTCATCTGATATATTATCAGCAGTAAGAATACTATAAAAGTCTTTTTTTGAAGGTAATTTTTCATCAAACTTTTCAAAGCTATCCATATAATCATATGGGTATATACCTTTTTGAGTCATTAAATTAAATTTTTCACCTTGAAACTGCTTATAGGTATATTTAAATGATTCTTTAGGTAAATTACAAACAAGCTTTTCAAGACTAGAGCTCATAAATTGAAAACTATCAAGAAATGTTAAATGGTTACCTAGCATGAAAGCCATATACTTTTCCATGTTATTAGGTATAGCATTTATATTCATATGCGTTTCTTCACCTTTTTTGTTTTTGTATATATGCTTCTTAACAATAGCTCCAATTTCTTGCATAATAAAATGGCTGTCATACCCACGCAGATTGTGAAATATTACTGGGATTTTAAATTTATCATAGTCTATTCTAAGTTTTAAATTACAATCTTGATGTGCGGAGTCTCTGTATTTACCAGTGATATGACAATGGTCTCGAACTCGAATATCTTTGTTAGTATATTTTTTGTTACAGATATGACATTCATCAGCTTTTTTAAATTCTCTTCATCATCAGAAGTCATTTTAATGGTTTATTAAAGTAGGTTTTCATAATATTTTACAATATTTAACTTCTTTTAAAATAGCTTCCATAAATTTGTAAACAGCCTTTTCACCTCTATATATTTGAATTTTTTTCGTGAATTTATCATCATAACAACAAACAACTTTATATCCATAACCACAGTCTGTGTGCTTCTGATAGGCTTCAGTGAATGATTTTTTATTATTTTCATTACAACTAGATATCTTTTCTGTAATAGCCTCAAAGTCAGCATATATAACAAACGGAACAGCTTGTTGTGTATGATAGTTGTTGAATTTAAGTATGTTATTATTTTTATCAGGCATTCTTACTGATTGTATACCATTTATTAGTATACAGTTTTCTGTATGGTTATTTAATATTTTTTCAGAACTAAAACATGAAAGCATCTCATACAAAAATGTTTTCTTTCTTTATGCTTTGTTTGATTGTACATAAATTTATTAAAATCTTTTATTAATACATAATGTTTGTTTTCATTATCAGTTATCAATAGTAGTTCCATATGGTCTTCAAATTTTTCTTTTGAAATGAATAATGGATATGCTTGTTTATCTTCATACCCGAAAACGTTAATGTTAATTCTGTTTTGCTTTTCAATTTTGTTATAATGTTTAACCATACTGGAAAATCAACCTTCATAATTAAGCTTTTCAATATATTCTTTATCAGATTTTTAATTCTATGTGCGTCTTTATTTTGTGGGTTAATATGTCTAATATGACACCATCTAAAGCATTCATTATCTATATTTTTGATATTAATTAATCCTTTTTACTATTTTAAAGTTCTTGTGGTAAATTAATGTATGAACTCCCTTTAAGTGGTTTATATTGTACAACATTAAGATAATGATTATCTATAGAGCGAATAACCCATCCAGAACCTTCTTGTGTAAATTTACTAATCTTATTTAATATATTTTGTTCTGAAATTTGTAGTGATTCAGTAATATTTTCATTATTTGTAATTGTTAAAGCTTGACTGTTGAAATAAGCTGTTTTGTTGAATGATCAACATTACCGTTATATTTTATTTTAATTTTTCAAATGTTACCTTAAGTGTTTCAATAAATTTAATCTTTCATTGTTGTTAATATTTCTTTAATATAATATGTAAGATACTTTCTTGCTTTCATTTGTATTAATGGTGCTTTATTGTTAATAATGTTTATTTCATATGACTTTGTATAACCTTTAAGAGCATTGTTTGTTTCTCTTATTTTAACTCTTTGTGTTGGTATTGGTTTTTTATTTTTATCTGATAGCATCTGTGTTTTATTCTCATACTGTTTAACCATTTCTATCACACTTTTCTTGGTTTTGGGACTGGTGTTAATACTTTGATTAATTCGTTTTTCTAAGTTTATAATAACCTTTAACCTTTTTCTTTTAGCAATAACTTTTAACTGAGATACATTCATTTGTTTGATATTGGATTGTGATAGTACTTTTTGTACTGGTTTGTAAATTGAAGTATTATTAACTTCAACCTTAGGCTTTTGATTTAATATTAAATTAATTAAATCGTCTTTAGTCAACTTTTGAAGTTCATCTTTATTCATATTTTATATTACTATTCATATTCTAATATATTATATTCATCATTCTGCATATTATATAATATATTTGTCTTAAGTATCTATTCATATAATTACTATATATTTACTATATATTTTATTTTTATTTTTTTTAAACGCACTAATTTTAATTATAGAAATAAATCTATATTTAAAACTTTTTTATAAAAACTATGTTATTTTTATTTTTTTGAATTTCGAACATGTTTTTTTGTTTGAAGATGTAAAGTTTTATATGCTAAACTATATGTTTTATTACATGAATCACAATGCCATGGTTTTGAGAGCATATATAATGTCCTATGTTGTTTGATTTGTTCTTTAGTATAAATTTTTGGTCTTCCTCGTATTAGGTTATCTGAACACATATATACTAATACTATATTTTATTTTTAAATAGTTATTTAAATGTTGTGAATATATTCATATATATTTCTGCGCGTGCGTAGTTTTAGCACTGTAGGATTGTGTTGAGTGTCCAATATGAGACGTTCACGTGTTCACGATATGCAAAGCCCACCTTTATTGGTTTGAGCACTGTGGTGACTCTACAATGCAATCCATACAATGTGTAACCGTACGTCCTGTGTCCCAAGTACAGGATTCACGATTTAACCATGGTGATAGCCGAGAGGGCAAATTGTAATACACTATATAGTATATATTGATATATATATATATTAAAGATAAAAGTTTCTCCGGATTTTATAAATAATTTTATTGAGCTTTCGACTCGATACTTCGAGCCTTCGTCAGAATGACAAAATTATCTATTTACAGATGCTTAGCTTATAGACGATTAGAGCGTCTAATTGGATGAGCGGATGGATTAATGTGATTGAATGGGGTGAAATGCGTTGCCATGGATTTTGGTGTATAGTGGATGTGATTGGTGTTGATATTATTAGAGTGTGTTGTTGTAGTCGTGGTGTTGTTTGTAGTTCCTTTGTCTTTTTTCTTTAGTTGTTAATATATGATGTGAATATATGTAGTGATGTAGTTTTGGTGTTGTTTGTAGTTTATTTCTACTTTTTTTTTAGTTGTGAGTATATGATGGGTATGTCGATATGTCTGTTTATTGTGTCGTTGTCTTTAATGAAACAAGCTTCTTTGAATTCGCGTGCGTGTTTTGTTTGTGCGCGTCCAAGTACTTTAGTTTCTGTCCAGTCGAATGTGGGGTTGTTTCCGTTGGTATGTTCTGCCGGTAGTGAGTTCGATCTCGTCGTTTTATCGCGTTTTTGTGTTAAGTGAGTCTTGTTTTGATTTTCTTTGATGTTTGTCCTATGTTATCATGTAGATCACGTCGATTGTATAATGGATTGTTGTTTTGTCTTTATGTGTGGCAAAATATGATTTGAGTTTTTGTGTAGTTTTGTGGGCGACGTTAATATTGAATGATCAATGAAGGTTGGCAGTCACTTTTGATGTTCCATTTATGTATGGTAATGTGACAATTTTTACTGTTTCGTCCTGTTTCTTGTTGCCTTTGTCGGTTTGTGTTTTGTTTTGTATTTTGTTTATAACTTTGTTTATGAAGTTTCTAGGGTAATTATTTTTAATAAATGTGGAGTATAAGTAGTTGTGTCCTGTTTTCTTGGCTTCTTCGGTGTTACAATGAATGTTTATCTAGTTAAAAAGTGTTCGAATGCAGCTTATTTTGTTTTGTGTTGGGTTATTGCTGTTAAAATCGAGTATTTGGTCTGTATCGATGGTTTAATTTTATTGAAATTATTACCTAAACCTATGTTGAAACAGGAATGAAATTAGCACTGAGTTTTTGAGATGTCACAGTGACAACTTTCTGTTCCCATGATTATAAAGTGTTTACCGAACATTAGAATTGGCACATTTCCTCCATTGTGCGCAAAGGTGGGATTAATGATTCCTTGCGTTCCCTATCGTGTATTGAACATAGCCTTTGTTATTATAACCATAATAAATCGAGCAATTTCAATGGTCGAGAGCTATGATCTATAACTTCGTCGCTTTCTCAAAGAACTATCACAAATTGTTTTTTAGAGATTTGTTCTTTTATTCTTTCGATTTTTCGAAAAATATTTACTTTAAGCAAACTTTATCATATTAATTTAACATAATTGGCAAAAAATCTTTGAGGTAACCAACTTTTGCGCTTTCAATTGAATGTTATTAATAAAAAAAAATTAGGATTTTATAACTGACTTGTGACTGACTTGTTTGTTTACGTTTTGTTGGCAGGCAGATTTAGTCGAGTGCTTTTAAACAACAATAGCAACAATAGTTATAAACTCTCTTGTAATCAATCGGCCAGCCAGACAAACGTAAATAAGGCAAGTCATTTATATTTTTGTCAAATTTGTTAACTTGTACCTCATCTGCTCATTGTAATCTCAAACATCAGTTGTATGCTTTTGCTCGAGCGATAAATAGTTCGGGGACCGTTCTCAATGGAGATAGAGATATTCGAAGGAACAGATTTAAAACAGTGGTAGGGCTAAAGTCGACAAGAAGTTACCTTGACCCTTTTTGTGAAGATTTTTCAGAGCTCTATAGGTCTTATTATTCTAGAATCGTGTACAAACGTAGTATTTGGAGCAAGTTATTGACTACTAAGCAAAAGGATTGGTTTTAATTTTAAGGTGCATACTCTGGCACAATTCTATGTAACAGTAAAATTGTGTGAGTTTTATGCATAGGTAATATAGTAACGTAAGATTTTACATTTTAATCCATAGGTAATATAATAATACAATGAACACATTTTGGTGCATGGGTAATACGAATTTACGATTTCACACTATGAATAGTTAATCAAAGGTATGTAAGTCGCACTCTTTAATGGGTACAAAGAATGTTGTAAACCTTGCTAAACATTCTTGGATTGCAAACTGGAAACTAAGCACAAAAAATTGGACATTCAATAGATCATTTTGGGCTTATTTTCAAATCTTACGGTTGTAAGTGAATTTTATTAAATTTATAATATTATTTTGAACCATTTATTTTATTTTGCAGTCATGTTTTTTGAACCACCCTCATGTACACACTGCGTGCCTATTCTTTTCCTGTTATTTAAAAATTGTCCGTTTCGTTTTCTAAATGAATTTTATTCATTGTTCTTTTGAGAAAGTTGCAATTTTTTTCACAGTAATAGGAAAACATTGATAAAAAGCTTTAAAACTATCTAGCTGCTGATATTATTAAAATTTACAGGAGAACAAAATTTTATTTTGAGAATGTTGTAAGGATTTATAAGTCTATGACTCCGTTTTGAAAATGACTTATTTTTTGAGTGAATTTTGAATCAAATTGTTTTTACAGGCATTTGAATGAAAAAATTGGCCAAAAAAATCAAATATATTTTCATGTCTTCGGGTGTAGCAGTTGCCTTGAACATTATTTTTTTTCAAATTGGGTCAAGTATTAAACGTCCAAATATTTTTGATGATGCAGACTGTCAATGTGGGACAACTCAAACAGCAAGTCAGAGACCAAAAGAAGATGAAAATGCGTTACATCAAATATTATCAGACCACCTAAAACCTATAATAATAGAAACAGTGATTCTAATTCAAGAGTACCGTCCGTTAGCTTATACAAGCGACTTGCAGCTAAACGTTCAGAACGGTTTTACTACGACTTTTGAGGACGATGGTTTGTTTGGCCTCAATCTATGGAAAACTTGTGCTAGTTCTTGATGTTGAGTCAGACTTGACCACAAACCTTCAATATCCTTAAAAGCACAATTTGATAAATATTTCCACTAAACAAAATTGAGATATTTCACGAGCCTTGCCTAGAAATTACAAAACACTTTTTGAAATTACCATGGGGTAATGCTGGCATTGGCTACAGTGACAGATCTGGGTGCTTTTAACGACTTATACACAAATGATACAATCATAGCATGGGTTGATTCCGATACTGCATTTTCGTTTGGAGTAACTCATCATTCTTTGTACAATGGCTCAAGATTAAGAGTTATTGGGACTGATGTACCATACAAAATTACATTTCGGAGATCAGAACTTTAAAACTGTTCAGGAGTTTTGGGTTTACCTGCAGTAGGCGATTTTATGCTTCATTTCCCAATTTATATTTATCGTGAAACATTTGCTAATTGCGAAAACTTTTACTTCGCAAATATGGAACTCGCGACTTTGTAGAAATATATCAAAATAAGCCTCGTGGGAAAATTTTTCCTGTAAATGTTGTGCTTAATTAAAACTGGTACTTTAGAGCAGAACCTTGACTGGAGTTTTAGATTTACCACTCCTTCGCACGATATAACAAACGATTTCAACAGAATGCATCTATTTCCTTTGAAGACATCAGACCTATTTTAGGAAGTCCTTATTTGAGCGTTCATACAAGTCAACCAAACTCAGCTCTGGCATCGGCACTGTTGATATTAACAAGGTACTGCTTATCAACCAGAACGTTGGAATCAAAGCAAAGTATTGTGAATACAAGAACGGTTATACAATTAACAAACACCTTAGTTCTTTTAAAATATCGACGGACCTCTGAGACCTGCATCAGAAACATGACCAATGCTTGCGTTAATATTCTGCAGTGACATTATAGTCTTGTGGGCTCAGAGATATTCCATAAAAAGCGCAAGATGGATTGGAATGACGTAGAAATCACCGAATCCCTTGTTAGGAAACAATGTAAAGCGTTTCCAGAAATCCAAAATGGCCATCCTGAAAAAGCAATTCCCATTGTTTTAAGAGTGTGCAAAGTGCTATTGTGTGTTTTAACCCTGTTTTGTTTATTTCATGAGCTATATGATGTCAGTAGCAGATCCAGCTAATAGTGGTGTACTACCTTTCACCTGGGAGTAAAAAAGAACAATGAAAAATCGCCATGTTGGATGATATCATGGTTTCGTCTGGTCGTACTTTAATGGTGTCAATAATGCAAGGAAGAATTGGTGGCGTTTCTGATGGTGTGAGGTGAATTTTTTGACTAATGGATGAGAATGTTAGATGACAATTTCATTGTAAACAAAGGAAAATTTTTGTTAAATCATCAAAACGGCGGCTATGACGTAGCTTGCACACCAAGTGTCAATAGTGTCATTGTGGTATTTTTGAATGTAAAATTTCCAAATACCACAGTAACAATCAGTAAAGGCAGTAGCTTGTCTGGATGTTGTGTAACTTTTAAAAGCATCAGATCTTTAAAAGTATTTCACATTTATATAGCTGCTTGTAAGATAATTATTGAGTCGTATCTCTAAATTTACCTTTTATTCTGGAAACACTTTATAAAATGTAACTTGTAAAACTTTCTTGATATGAATTGATTAATTGACATTGATTGTTGATTTACCCATAAAGTAGCTTTTAAAGATCTCCTGATCTGGGCCAGCTACTTTAACATGCAGAATTTACTCATTTAAACTGAAGATCGCTAATTGACTCCTCAAACATGGAAGTCGAAATAAGGTTCTAGTAGTATAGACAGTGGGGTACCAGCGCAAAAAGGACTGGTTTAAACCTGTTTTAAAGGAGGTAAAAACTCGAGTTTACAATCTATTATTTAAAAAATATGGATTCTATATGTTTGTGAAATATATAGGTGCGTTTAAAATTTACAAGCAGTCTTTACAAATAAATGTTAACAAAGCATTGTTTCGGAGGGGTTCAGCAGCGCAGATCACGAAGTGATCGAGCAGGGATGGAAACCCCGAGAATCCTCAGCGGCAGCGGGTGATTCACGAAGTGAATCGAAAACCTGTAGTGTCGAAAAGGACAACAGACATTAACATACGCTCTTTACAAAATATGGAATCTATATGTTTTTGAAATATATAGGTGCATTTAAATTTTACAAGCAGTCTTTACAAATAAATGTTACATAGCATCGTTTCGGAGGAATCTCGGCAGCGCAGATCACAAATGATCGAGCAGGGGAATGGAAGTTTCGAGAATCCTCAGGAGCTCGGTGGCGAAAATTTTCATGAAGTGAAAATTCGGAGCCCAAAGTGGCATTCGAGAATTCGAAGAATTCGAAGAATAACAGACATTTAACATATGCTCTTTACAAAATTTGTAATCTATATGTTTTTTTAATTTGTCTGTCAAGCGCGTGTTCCTTAGTGCATATTTTTAATAATGGTTGTTTAATGTAACCAGCACATGTAAGTCGGCGCATTTTAATAATTTCATGTAAATAATTTAATGTTTTATATAATTTTTGTTAAAAGTGTTTGTTACTAATTGTTTCAGAGTTTCCTTACATTTTTTGTATTTCGCTTTTGTCTCAAATTTTTACAAAATATATGTGGTAAACCGTTTTGTATTAATTACTTATTACAAACAGTTACGTGATATGTAGTCAAACATGAGGAGCAGGTATGTATGATTTTACTCTAACAGAGTCCACACTTTACATACTTACTACATTATAACTGTTTGTTAATATTTAGTTATTTGAATTGATAAGATAATGACCATAAGCATAACTTGTACATCCATCATCCTAATATGTACCGTTTATCATCAAAATAGCTGAGTGATACTTTATTAATTTCATAACTTCAAGTTGATGGTTTACACTTCTAATAGTTTCATTGTATGTGATTTGTTTCTTTTCAAATAGTGTTTTTTATAGTCTTCATGTTTTATTTCGCTCTTAATAATATTTTTCTTAATTCTTTTAGCTTTTTTATCTCCTTTATTATTATCTTTAATGTAACTATACATCTTACTTCTTAAACCAACAAATTCAGTAATTAAAACTCCATTAGATTCGTCTTTAAATTTTCGATAACTTTTTATTAGTCTTATCATAATATTGAAATCTTCTGAGTAATCACTAAAATCAAATTTATCTTTATCAACCCAAAAGTCTTAATAGACATCTTCAGTTTCAATTTCATACGTTAAACTATCTGTGTCTGTGAAAAAGAAGTTTAGCTTTATCACCATATTTCTTCTTGATATAATTGTAATGAAAATCATACATCAACGTTTTACTTAAATCTAAGATACACATGCCAACATATGCAGGTCTGTTAAGGGTTAGTGTTTCTTTGATCTTATGCACACACAAGGTCCTTATTGAAAATTTTACTACTTACATAAGTAGGTTTTGAAGCTAATTTTAATAATTTATTTTTTATTAGTTACTAGTCTAACATGCTCTTTTTCGTAAAATTTCCATTGTCTTACAAATACCGAATTATTCATTAATTTGAAGAAGTCTTTTTCAAAAGAATTTTTTGCATTAGTTCTTTTTTGAGTATTAAAGTCTATGTATTTTTTCAACCATACAGATTAGTTAAATTTCAATACTTGGTGGATTTTAGTTAACTTTAACCCGAGATCTAAGTATAATTAAAGATTTCTATAATGTAGCACATACTTCTCTTTATTTTTTAAAGTTGGAATTAACTTATTAACTAAGCCTATTGATATATTGTAATTAGAAGCAATTGTCTTACAATATTTTGACAGCATGTCACTAGTTACCTTAACTTTTTCTGGTGCAATAGGATAATCATTATGTAGATCATGTAGTTTTTCAGGGTATTTTAAATCAACTTCTAAAATCAAACCTTATTTACTATCTGCGTGATATTCAGCAATGTTTAAGTTGTTAATCTGTTTCTCAGTTAACCATTTGAAACCACCAGTAGGTAAGTTTTGTGACATAGCCTATCCATATAAATTGTTGGCGTCAAGATTTATTATTATATTTTGAGGGTTTATTCTTATCAAATGTTTCCATATACTTGTTATTAGCCTTACCATATCAATTACAAATATAAGAAACACCTCCTCTCATTCCTTTTTTCAATGAATTGGAACATGTCAATATCAGTCATTAGTTCTAATTTTATATATCATCTTTAACATACCATCCCATGATAAACCTGGACTACTAAAATAGTAGCATGGGTCTAATTTATAATATTCAAGACATGTTTTCCTAAAGTTTTCAAATACATAAGCTAATAATAAAACGTCTGATTTTAAATGCAGGTCGTGATAGTCACCCATGTTTTTTAGATTGAATGTATTCCAAACATTTTGAGCATGATTGTATTGTTCATCTGATATATTCTCAGCATTAAGAATACTATAAAAGTCTTATTTTGAAGGTAACCCTCATCAAACTTTTCAAACGAATCCATATAATCATATCGGTAAATACCTTTTGAGTCATTAGAATTAAATTTTCACCTTGAAACTGTTTAGATGTATATTTAAATGAATCTTTGGGTAAATTACCAACAAGCTTTCAAGACTGGAGCTCATAAATTGAAAACTATCAAGAAATGTTAAATGGTTCCTAACATAAAAGCATATATTTTTAATGTTATTAGGTATACCATTTATATTCATCTGAATATCTTCTCCTTTTGTTTTGTATGTACATATTTCTTAAAATAGCTCAATCTCTTGCAAATAAAATGGCTATCATATCCTCGTAGATTATGAAATTGCTGGATCTTTAATTTATCATAGTCTATTCTAATTTTAAATTACAATCTTGATGTGCAGAGCCTCTGTATTTTCCAGTGATATGACAATGGTCTCTAACTCCGAATATCTTTATTAGTATATTTTTGTTACAGATATGACATTCATCAAGCTTTTTAAAGTCTTCTTCATCATCCTAAGTCATTTTTAATGGTTTATTAAAGTGAGTATTCATAATATTTTACAATATTTAACTTCTTTTAACATAGTTCCATAAATTTGTAAACAGCTTTTCCTCTATATATTTTATCTTGCTTGGTAAATTTATCATCATAAGTACATATTAGTTTATATCCATAACCACAGTCAGTATGTTTCTGATAAGATTCTGTATATGATTTTTATTATTTGGTTACAACCAGATATCTTTTCTGTGATTGCTTCAAAAGTCAGCATAAATAACAAATGGTATTGGCTGTTGCTATGATAATTGTTAATTTCAGTATATTATTATCTTTATTTGGCATTCTTATGGCTTGTTTGCCATTAACAATAATACAAGTTTCTTTATGGTTTAATAACACTTGTTTTTAAATAAAACCTTGTGAAATTGCATGCAAAAATATTTTTTTCTTTATGTTTATTATAATTATACATATAAATGCATTAAAATTTTTATTAATACACGTGTGATTTATTTTCTTTTGTTATAAGAAGTAGGTTTAACTCATTTATATATTTTTTTTTGATAAATATATGGGGAAGTTTTGTTTATTTTCATACCCAAAACATTAATATTAATATTATTTGTTTTTCAATTTTATTATAATTTTAACAGTTACAGGAAATTCAACCCTTTATAATTAAAGCTTTTCAATATATTGCTTATCAATTTTTTATTCGTTGTGAGTCTTTTTGTTGAATTTAAATATCGAATATGGCACCATCTAAAACATTCATTGTCTTTATTTTTAATATTAATTTATCCTTTTTACTATTTTAAGCTCTATTGGTAGTTCAATATATGAAGACCCTCTAAGTGGTTCATATTTAATTATATTAAGATAATGATTGTCTACAGATCTGATAATCCATTTAGAACTTTCTTGTGTAAATTTATCAATCTTATTTAATATATTTTGTTCTGAAATTTGTAGTGATTCAGTAATATTTTCATTATTTGTAATTGTTAAAGCTGGATTGTTGAAATAAGCAGTTTTAGTTATAAAATGAGTCATACCACCATCTTTTTACTCTGGCATAACAAATGTTTTTTTAAGAGTTTCATTAAATTTAAGTCCTTTCATTGATGATAATATGTTTTAATATAATATGTAAATACTTTCTTGTTCTACATTTTGTATTAATGGTTCTTTGTATTAATAATGCTTATTTCATAAGACATTGTATAACCTTTAATAGCTGAATTTATTTGTTCTATCTTAATTCTAGGAGGTGGTATTGGTTTTATTTTTATCTGATAACATATTTGTTTTATTCTCATACTTTTAACCATCTCTTTTTTACACTTTTATTGGTTTTGGTGACTGGTTTAAGTAATGTAATTAATTCATTTTTCTAAGTCTGAATACCGTTTTTAAACCTTTTTCTTTAGCAATAACTTTTAACTGTGGTACAGTCATTGTTTTGATATTGGATTGTGATAGTAATTTTGTACTGGTTTGGAAATTGAAGTATTATTAACTTCAACCCTAGGCTTTTGTTTTAATATCATATTAATTAAATCATTTTTAGTCAACTTTTGGAGCGCATCCCTATTCATTTTCTGCATATTATATAATATAGGTATGTCTTTAAGTACCTTTCGATTTAAAAAAATCTCTATTCATATATATATACTATAGATTTTTTTTAAGTGTAATTTTAAACACAGTAATTTTAATTATAGAAATATATCTATATTTTTAAAACTTTTTATAAAACTATATTATTTTTTTTTTTTTGAATTTTTTAAATGTTTTTGGTTCTAAGGTGTAAGGTTTTATTAGCTAAATTATATAATCGATTACATGAATCACAATACCATGGTTTTGAATAACATGTATGATGTTCTATGCTGTTTTAATTTGGTCTGAAGTGAAAATTCTTGGTCTACCTCGTATTGGTTTATCTGAACACATCTATATACTAATATTATATATTTATTTTTAAGTATAATTTTAAACACATTAATTTTAATTATAGAAATAAATCTAAGTTTAAAACTTTTATAAAATAATTAAATTAATCATTTAACAAATATTGTAAATATTCTTCTAAATCAGCTTCAGTTTCTATCTTATTTTGCAACATACCAGGTTTTAAGACCGACCACCCATGGATTGAGCTGGCTCGTGTACCCAGATCACTCTGTTTAATTTTTCTCTAATAATTGGGTCATCTAGAGCTTCTTTGTTGTTGTATATAATAATAGTGAAGTTCTTGTTTATGATCATTAGTTTTAAATATTAATAACTTTAAATGTTTATGATGTTCAACTAATTTTAATTTACGATTATTTGCTTTTGTAATTGAGTGTAATGTATAAATGTTGGGAGATCTTTACATTTTTATAACCTGTGGAATCAGGTGGATAATGTTATAATTTTGGTAAAAGCATCAATGTATATAAAAACCGAATTTAGAATATAGAAATCCTTATCAACAATCCTAAAATGCCACCCACAGCCGAAATAAGCTAGACTAAGAATTTCATCATTATTTTTATAATTTTATTCATTTATATATAATTACTATATATTTTTATTTTTTAAACACACTAATTTTAATTATAGAAATAAATCATATTTAAAATTTTATAAAAAGCTATATTATTTTTTTATTTTTTGAATTTCGAACATGTTTTTGTCCGAAGATGAAGTGTTTTATTAGCTAGAAAAATATGTTCTATTACACTCTTTACAATGCCATGCTTTAGATAACATGTAAAGACTCCTATGTTTTCTAATCTCGTCATTATAAATTCTTGGTGTTCCTCGTATTGGTTTATCTGAACACATGTATATACTTATACTATATATTTTTTATTTTTAAATAGTTAATAATACATTTAAGATAGATTCTAATAATCCATAACTAATTAAATGAGGACCATATTCAAATACATCAAATTTATAACATGAATTTCTGTATCTGTATTTTTAATTTCATATTCAAATTTGAAATCTCGCCATTCATGAAATCTATTAAACAGACACTCTGTTATTTGATTAAAATATGGGACATAAGTTATATTACTTGTTTTATTATTAAATCTGGTTAAATGTCTTTAATATATAGGTTCTTTGTCAACATTCATTGCACATCACATGTAAATTTTTTTATATTTTCAACATTATATCTATTGTTTGAAAGATAACTAGTTCTCTGTATGCAGCTCATATTGTTTATATTTAACCTCATCTTCTTTTATAATGAAGGCTCATAAGTTAATGATTTAATATACATGTTTTTTCTTCCATTAATTTATTTAATAAATCTAAACTAATTTCATATATTTATATACATCTTTGTTTTTATAACTTTCACCATTATATATATAATTACTATATATATTATTTTTTAAGGTGCGTTTAAATTATCTTTGTTTTATACAATGTTTTCAAAATTCTTCAAAACAACTTCTATATTATAACTAGTTTTTACAACATAGAATAAAATCTCTAATCTTTTTTAATAGATCTTTAAGGTTCATATATAACATACTATAGGTTCCATAATATATAAATAAATAACCAGAAACAAAGGATGTTTTGGTTGAATTAATAACAAAAGTAACAGAATACACTAGCGTACACTGACTATATATATAATACTAAATGTTTTGTTTATTCAACTGAACCCAATTGTTATAATAAGTACAGTCGATATATCTTTATCCCACTCAAAGATTTTATAAATTTCACCAAATAATCTATCATCAAAAATCCACTTTGTCTTACTATTTTTTCATATCTCTAACAAGGTGTTTTAATGGTATACCTCTCCTACTAGCTAAACGTATTATATAATAATTATACATACTAACATTTTTTTATTAATTAAATTATGTTTAATCAAAGTACTGACAACCTTTATAAAATCATTTGTCAATTTCTCAACATATTCAAAAGTTACGCAAAATCTAATTTTATTATAAAACCATTTTTTCCTTGAATGAACTGATCGTTGACATTTCCAAATCTCTGGTATCCATTCATTAACTATCTTATATGAGTGAACAGAACCACAGTGTATACAAACATTCATTTCATTGTTATCTGAAATAATTTCTTGATTTTCACAACATAAGTATGTCTTAATAGAACTATCAATATGACTATTACATATGTTTTTATTACAAAGCAACAATTTACATAACCAAAAAACTCTTCTAACTCTTTATGAACCAATTTATTACAATACATATAATATAATATAATATTATATCTTTAAGTAGTTTTATATAATAAATATCCGGATATAATACCAAGCCAACCATTGTATGGGTGATAATTTTCATATTCTTAGATGGTTTGTAAAGTCATTTAATTGTGGTTCTCTATGAAATCTTCAATCAATTTATGTGTATTGTTTTTTACTTTTCTAAGCATATCTAAAGCTTTGTTCGTAAGTTCTATATCATTATCAGCATATTGAAGTTCTTGTCTTAGCTGTTGAATTTTATCATGCTGCTTGACTTCATTTTCATAGAACCTTTAGCCTTAGATAAGTCAGCACAGAGCCTTGCTGTGACATTTCATTTCCTCAGCATAACCGTTTTTTATCAAGTTTATGAAACAACCAGCCTGCTAGGGAAAAACCTAAGCCATTAACAACTGCTCCTATAGATGTTGATAATCCACTAGTAATAACACTTGTCATATATATTTATACAGATTTAACTGGATTTTCAGGAATCCATTTTTTGTTTAGCATATTTAACTAGCATTGTTGATGCTGTAACAGCAATAGCTGGGTTTTGCAAAATCTTGGATACTGTTTGTGCTCTGTTAATTTTGGCCTAGTAGTTTTAGACGCCATAGAAAGACCGCAAAGTAGTTGATGTCACAAGCACTGCATCAAAAGTTTCATTCATAAATTGTTTCTTAGTCATAGTATTACTCATATATAATAGGAAATATTTTATTCAAATAAGTCTAAATTATATTGTTTATTTTTTTGTATCAAAACATGTTTTTCACCAGTTGTTTCTTCTCTCGCTTTATCGTTTGTAAAATTTTCCTGTCTTTTATCATCTTTCCGTGCATAATAAAGGCTAGCACATGGTTATTAATTCAACTGCCCAAATAAGAATCCATAATTAATATTCCAGCTATCATCCTAATTTTTATTTTTATTTTCAATTCAATCCTATCTCAAATATCTTTTTTTTCTTTAGAAGTTTTCGATATAAGAGCTAAGCGTTTACCAGCTTGAACTCTCTAAATGGATCTTTTCTTTCTTAATAGCATAGGGGTTCGAGCACAAAAAAGTGCTCTCTCTATATCCCCCATGTACTATACTCATGCTTAACTTAAACTATCTTTAACAAACAATTGTTTCAAAGGGGGGTAAAAATCGAGGTTAAAATCTGTTGTTTAAAATGATGGAATCTATATACTTTAAAACTATCTTTAGAAATAAATGTTAAGAAAGATTGCTGGAGAGGGTTCGGAGCAGCGCAAATTTGAAGCAAGTAGCTGTTCGAGCAGGATGGAGCCCCCCGAGAATTCAGGCGACGATGGAAATTTTCACGAAGTGAAAATTGGAGTCGCCCCCTGTGGTGTCCGAAGGACGACAGACATAAAAAATGCTCTTCAAAAACCGTCTTTAAGAATT